>NC_068441.1:46269296-46331796 GCF_023373465.1 Oncorhynchus keta | reverse complement strand
TCCATTGTGGAACAGACTGGTGCTGATTAGACTGGACTGTTGTTCCATTGTGGAACAGACTGGTGCTGATTAGACTGGACTGTTGTTCCATTGTGGAACAGACTGGTGCTGATTAGACTGGACTGTCCATCCCCGTTGTGGAACAGACTGGTGCTGATTAGACTGGACTGTTCCATTGTGGAACAGACTGGTGCTGATTAGACTGGACTGTCCATCCCCGTTGTGGAACAGACTGGTGCTGATTAGACTGGACTGTTGTTCCATTGTGGAACAGACTGGTGCTGATTAGACTGGACTGTTGTTCCATTGTGGAACAGACTGGTGCTGATTAGACTGGACTGTCCCTCCCGTTGTGGGACAGACTGGTGCTGATTAGACTGGACTGTTGTTCCATTGTGGAACAGACTGGTGCTGATTAGACTGGACTGTTGTTCCATTGTGGAACAGATTGGTGCTGATTAGACTGGACTGTCCCTCCCGTTGTGGGACAGACTGGTGCTGATTAGACTGGACTGTTGTTCCATTGTGGAACAGACTGGTGCTGATTAGACTGGACTGTCTCTCCCATTGTGGGACAGACTGGTGCTGATTAGACTGGACTGTTCCATTGTGGAACAGACTGGTGCTGATTAGACTGGACTGTTGTTCCATTGTGGAACAGACTGGTGCTGATTAGACTGGACTGTCTCTCCCATTGTGGGACAGACTGGTGCTGATTAGACTGGACTGTTCCATTGTGGAACAGACTGGTGCTGATTAGACTGGACTGTTCATCCCCGTTGTGGAACAGACTGGTGCTGATTAGACTGGACTGTTGTTCCATTGTGGAACAGACTGGTGCTGATTAGACTGGACTGTCCCTCCCGTTGTGGGACAGACTGGTGCTGATTAGACTGGACTGTTGTTCCATTGTGGAACAGACTGGTGCTGATTAGACTGGACTGTTGTTCCATTGTGGAACAGACTGGTGCTGATTAGACTGGACTGTTGTTCCATTGTGGAACAGACTGGTGCTGATTAGACTGGACTGTTGTTCCATTGTGGAACAGACTGGTGCTGATTAGACTGGACTGTTGTTCCATTGTGGAACAGACTGGTGCTGATTAGACTGGACTGTTGTTCCATTGTGGAACAGACTGGTGCTGATTAGACTGGACTGTCCCTCCCGTTGTGGAACAGACTGGTGCTGATTAGACTGGACTGTCTCTCCCATTGTGGGACAGACTGGTGCTGATTAGACTGGACTGTTCCATTGTGGAACAGACTGGTGCTGATTAGACTGGACTGTTGTTCCATTGTGGAACAGACTGGTGCTGATTAGACTGGACTGTCTCTCCCATTGTGGGACAGACTGGTGCTGATTAGACTGGACTGTTCCATTGTGGAACAGACTGGTGCTGATTAGACTGGACTGTTCATCCCCGTTGTGGAACAGACTGGTGCTGATTAGACTGGACTGTTGTTCCATTGTGGAACAGACTGGTGCTGATTAGACTGGACTGTCCCTCCCGTTGTGGGACAGACTGGTGCTGATTAGACTGGACTGTTGTTCCATTGTGGAACAGACTGGTGCTGATTAGACTGGACTGTTGTTCCATTGTGGAACAGACTGGTGCTGATTAGACTGGACTGTTGTTCCATTGTGGAACAGACTGGTGCTGATTAGACTGGACTGTTGTTCCATTGTGGAACAGACTGGTGCTGATTAGACTGGACTGTTGTTCCATTGTGGAACAGACTGGTGCTGATTAGACTGGACTGTTGTTCCATTGTGGAACAGACTGGTGCTGATTAGACTGGACTGTCCCTCCCGTTGTGGAACAGACTGGTGCTGATTAGACTGGACTGTCTCTCCCATTGTGGGACAGACTGGTGCTGATTAGACTGGACTGTTCCATTGTGGAACAGACTGGTGCTGATTAGACTGGACTGTTGTTCCATTGTGGAACAGACTGGTGCTGATTAGACTGGACTGTCTCTCCCATTGTGGGACAGACTGGTGCTGATTAGACTGGACTGTTCCATTGTGGAACAGACTGGTGCTGATTAGACTGGACTGTTCATCCCCGTTGTGGAACAGACTGGTGCTGATTAGACTGGACTGTTGTTCCATTGTGGAACAGACTGGTGCTGATTAGACTGGACTGTCCCTCCCGTTGTGGGACAGACTGGTGCTGATTAGACTGGACTGTTGTTCCATTGTGGAACAGACTGGTGCTGATTAGACTGGACTGTTGTTCCATTGTGGAACAGACTGGTGCTGATTAGACTGGACTGTTGTTCCATTGTGGAACAGACTGGTGCTGATTAGACTGGACTGTTGTTCCATTGTGGAACAGACTGGTGCTGATTAGACTGGACTGTTGTTCCATTGTGGAACAGACTGGTGCTGATTAGACTGGACTGTTGTTCCATTGTGGAACAGACTGGTGCTGATTAGACTGGACTGTTGTTCCATTGTGGAACAGACTGGTGCTGATTAGACTGGACTGTCCCTCCAAGTTGTGGGACAGACTGGTGCTGATTAGACTGGACTGTTGTTCCATTGTGGAACAGACTGGTGCTGATTAGACTGGACTGTTGTTCCATTGTGGAACAGACTGGTGCTGATTAGACTGGACTGTTGTTCCATTGTGGAACAGACTGGTGCTGATTAGACTGGACTGTCCATCCCCGTTGTGGAACAGACTGGTGCTGATTAGACTGGACTGTTCCATTGTGGAACAGACTGGTGCTGATTAGACTGGACTGTCCATCCCCGTTGTGGAACAGACTGGTGCTGATTAGACTGGACTGTTGGTCCATTGTGGAACAGACTGGTGCTGATTAGACTGGACTGTTGTTCCATTGTGGAACAGACTGGTGCTGATTAGACTGGACTGTTGTTCCATTGTGGAACAGACTGGTGCTGATTAGACTGGACTGTTGTTCCATTGTGGAACAGACTGGTGCTGATTAGACTGGACTGTTGTTCCATTGTGGAACAGACTGGTGCTGATTAGACTGGACTGTTCCCCTCCAGACTGGTGCTGATTAGACTGGGAACAGACTGGTGCTGATTAGACTGGACTGTCTCTCCCATTGTGGGACAGACTGGTGCTGATTAGACTGGACTGTTCCATTGTGGAACAGACTGGTGCTGATTAGACTGGACTGTTGTTCCATTGTGGAACAGACTGGTGCTGATTAGACTGGACTGTCTCTCCCATTGTGGGACAGACTGGTGCTGATTAGACTGGACTGTTCCATTGTGGAACAGACTGGTGCTGATTAGACTGGACTGTTCATCCCCGTTGTGGAACAGACTGGTGCTGATTAGACTGGACTGTTGTTCCATTGTGGAACAGACTGGTGCTGATTAGACTGGACTGTCCCTCCCGTTGTGGGACAGACTGGTGCTGATTAGACTGGACTGTTGTTGGAACAGACCATTGACTGGAACAGACTGGTGCTGATTAGACTGGACTGTTGTTCCATTGTGGAACAGACTGGTGCTGATTAGACTGGACTGTTGTTCCATTGTGGAACAGACTGGTGCTGATTAGACTGGACTGTTGTTCCATTGTGGAACAGACTGGTGCTGATTAGACTGGACTGTTGTTCCATTGTGGAACAGACTGGTGCTGATTAGACTGGACTGTTGTTCCATTGTGGAACAGACTGGTGCTGATTAGACTGGACTGTTGTTCCATTGTGGAACAGACTGGTGCTGATTAGACTGGACTGTCCCTCCCGTTGTGGGACAGACTGGTGCTGATTAGACTGGACTGTTGTTCCATTGTGGAACAGACTGGTGCTGATTAGACTGGACTGTTGTTCCATTGTGGAACAGACTGGTGCTGATTAGACTGGACTGTTGTTCCATTGTGGAACAGACTGGTGCTGATTAGACTGGACTGTCCATCCCCGTTGTGGAACAGACTGGTGCTGATTAGACTGGACTGTTGGTCCATTGTGGAACAGACTGGTGCTGATTAGACTGGACTGTTCCATTGTGGAACAGACTGGTGCTGATTAGACTGGACTGTTGTTCCATTGTGGAACAGACTGGTGCTGATTAGACTGGACTGAATAATACACTTCCTGTGTGGTTGTAAACGCTGATATCCTTCTAACGGCCGTGCTCAGCCCTCTATCGCTCAGTGACAACAGTAATAATGTTCAGTCTCTCAGTCGCATTGATTTGCACCTGTGAATACATTAGTAAGTCAATGTTGAGGTAAGCTTAGCAGTGACTTGGGCCTAAAGGACTGTTGTCTCTGGAGTGCAATATTCTCTATTTTTTCCCCTCCATTTATTATCTGTCAGAATGTTGCCTCCATAAAAACTGAATAGGAATTGTATGCTAATCAGAAGCCTTAATAATGACTGAGTGGCTGTAAATCACATTTCTTCGGCTAACCATTGTTATCTACCAGGTTATGTCGTTTATCTGCGGCTTTCCAGTGATTTCATCTCAACACATTGGCAATGATATGACACGGCTACAATACAGAGGGTACAAAATATACTTATTCAGATCAATGTCATATTAGATTGATTCAAATTTGATAAACAATGCATTCGGAAACTATTCAGACCCCTCCACTTTTTATACATTTTGTTGTGTTACAGCCTTATTCCATTTTTTTTTTAAATACCTCAATCTACACAAAATAGCCCATAATAACAAAGCAAAAACTGGTTTTCAGACATTTTTGCAAATTATTATGATTTTTTAAAAATACAGAAATATCACATTTATATAGGTATTCAGTACTTTGTGAAGCACCTTTGGCAGCGATTACAGCCTCGAGTCTTCTAAGGTATGACGCTACAAGCTTGGAACACCTGTATTTGGGGAGTTTCTCCCATTCTCTGCAGATCCTCTCAAGCTCTGTCATCGGGGTGACAGGGTAGCCTAGTGGTTAGAGCGTTGGACTAGTAAGCGAAAGTTTGCAAGTTCAAATCCCTGAGCTGACGAGATACAAATATGTTGTTCTGCAGTTAACCCACTGTTCCTAGGCTGTCATTGAAAATAAGAATTTGTTCTTTAACTGACTTGCCTAGTCAAATAAAGTTTATAAAAAAATAAAACAATTTAATGTTGGATGGGGAGCGTCGCTGCACCACTATTTTCAGGTCTCTCCAGAGATGTTTGATCGGGTTAAAATCCGGGCTCTGGCTGGGCCACTCAACATTAATAGACTTGCCCCGAAGCCACTCCTGTTTTGTCTTGGCTGCGTGCTGAGGGTCGTTGTCCTGTTGGAAGGTGAACCTTCGCCCCAGTCAAATCAAATTGTATTTGTCAAATTCGTGTTAATCTAACGGCACTGTCCATTTTACAGTAGCTATTACAGTGAAATAATACCACACTACTGTTTGAGGAGAGTGCACAATTATAAACTTAAATGTTTGAATATACCAATTAGGCACATTTTGAAAGTCTTGATACATTTTGAACAAATATGCAATGGTTCATTGGATCAGTCTAAAACATTGCACACACACTGCCTCCATCTAGTGGCCAAAGTCTAAATTGTGCCTGGGCTGGAATAATACATTATCGCCTTTCTCTTGCATTTCAAATATGATGGTACAAAAAAAATGCATGTTTTTTTCTTTGTATTATCTTTTACAAGATTTAATATGTTATATTCTCCTACATTAATTTCACATTTCCACAAAGTGTTTCCTTTCAATGGTATCAAGAATATGCATATCCTTGCTTCATGTCCTGAGCTACAGGCAGTTAGATTTGGGTATGTAATTTTAGGCTGAAATTGAAAAAGGGTCGGATCCTTCAGAGGTTTTGATTTTATTGTTGCTCTTTAACAGTAGCGAGGCTATATACAGGGGTTACCGGTACAGAGTCAATGTGCGAGGGCACAGGTTAGTCTAGGTAATTGAGGTAATATGTACATGAAGGTAGAGGTAAAGTGACTATGCTTATGTAACCGATGTGAAATGTCTAGCTAGTTAGCGGAATGCACGCTAATAGCGTTTCAATCGGTGATGTCACTCGCTCTGAGACCTTGAAGTAGGGCCGTGGCTTTTGTGGAGCGATTGCTAACGATGCTTTGTGGGTGTCAGTTGTTGATATGTGCAAAGGGTCCCTGGTTTGAGGCGAGGAGAGGGACGGAAGCTATATGGTTACACTTAGATAATAAATAGAGAGTAGCAGCAGCATACAAATGGTGGTGGGGGGGCAATGCAAATAGTCTGGGAAGCCATTTGATTAGCTGTTCAGGAGTTATGGCTTGGGGTTAAAAGTTGTTAAGAAGCCTTTTGGACCTTGACTTGGCTCTCCAGTATCGCTTGCCGTACGGTAGCACAGAGGACTGTCCATGACTAGGGTGGCTGGAGTCTTTGGCTGGAGTCATTTTTAAGGCCTTCCTCTGACACCGCCTGGTATAGAGGTCCTGGATGGCAGGAAGCTTGGCCCCAGTGATGTACTGGGCTGTACGCACTACCCTCTGTAGTGCCTTGCGGTCGGAGGCTGAGCAGTTGCCATACCAGGCAGTGATGCAACCAATCAGGATGCCCTCGATGGTGAGGCTGTAGAACGTTTTGAGGATCTGATGAAGCATGCCAAATCTTTTCAGACTCCGGAGGGGGGAATAGGCGTTGTGGTGCCCTCTTCACGACTGTCTTGGTGTGTTTAGACCATCATAGTTTGTTGGTGATGTGGACACCAAGGAACTTGAAGCACTCAATCTGCTCCACTACTGCCCCATCGAAGAGAAAAGGAGCATGCTCAGCCCTCCTTTTCCTGTAGTCCACGATCATCTCCTTTGTCTTGATCACGTTGAGTGAGAGGTTGTTATCCTGGCACTACACCACTCTCATTGTTGTTGGTGATCAGACCTATCACTGGGGGCTGCCCGTCAGGAAGTCCAGGATGCTGTTGCAGAGGAAGGTGTTCAGTCCCAGGGTCCTTAGCTTAGTGATGAAAAATGGCGTCGGCAGAGAGGGCAGCCGAGCTTCTAGCCCGTAGGCAACTTTCCAGTATTTTGTTTTTTTATGTTATTTCCTACGTTATTAGGCCAGAAAATGTTTTGTGTTATTAGATACAGCCGGGAAAAACTTTTGGATATCAGAGCGGTGGTAACTCACCAGAATTACCAGCATTACAACCAGGAATACGACTTTCCCAATTTCGTGGTATCCAATTGGTTGTTAAAGTCTTGTCTCATCGCTGCAAGTCCCGGGAGAGGCGAAGGTCGGCAGCCGTGCGTCCTCCGAACACAAACACAAGCCGCACTGCTTCTTGACACAATGCCCACTTAACCCGGAAGCCAGCCGTACCAATGTGTCAGGGGAAACACTGTACACCTGGCGACCGTGTCAGCGTGTACAGTCGTGACAAAACGTTTTGAGAATGACACAAATATTAATTTTCACAAAGTCTGCTGCCTCAGTTTGTATGATGGCAATTTGCATATAATCCAGAATGTTATGAAGAGTGATCAGATGAATCGCAGTTCATTTCAAATTCCCTCTTTGCCATGCAAAGGAACTGAATCCCACTACATTTCCACTACATTTCAGCCCTGCCACAAAAGGACCACCTGACATCATGTGAGTGATTCTCTCATTAACACGTGTGTTTTGACGAGGACAAGGCTGGAGATCACTCTGTCATGAGTTCGAATAACAGACTGGAAGCTTCAAAAGGAGGGTGGTGCTTGGAATCATTGTTCTTCCTCTGTCAACCATGGTTACCTGCAAGGAAACACGTGCCGTCATCATTGCTTTGCACAAAAAGGGCTTCACAGGCAAGAATATTGCTGCCAGTAACATTGCACCAACATTAACCATTTATCAGATCATCAAGAACTTCAAGGAGAACGGTTCAATTGTTGTGAAGAAGGCTTCAGGGCACCCAAGAAAGTCCAGCAAGCGCCAGGATCGTCTCCTAAAGTTGATTCAGCTGTGTGATCAGGGCACCACCACTACAGAGCTTGCTCAGGAATGGCAGCAGGCAGGTGTGAGTGCATCTGCACGCACAGTGAGGTGAAGACTTTTGGAGGATGGCCTGGTGTCAAGAAGGGCATTGCAGTAAAGAAGCCACTTCTCTCCAGGAAAAACATCAGGGACAGTCTGATATTCTACAAAGGGTACAGGGATTGGACTGCTGAGGACTGGAGTTATGTTATTTTCTCTGATGAATCCCCTTTCCGATTGTTTGGGGCATCCGGAAAAAAGCTTGTCCGGAGAAGACAAGGTGAGCGCTACCATCAGTCCTGTGTTATGCCAACAGTAAAACATTTTGAGACCATTCATGTGTGGGGTTGCTTCTCAGCCAAGGGAGTGGGCTCACTCACAATTTTGCCTTAGAACACAGCCATGAATAAAGAATGGTACCAATACATCCTCCGAGAGCAACTTCTCCCAACTATCCAGGAACAGTTTGGTGATCAACAATGCATTTTCCAGCATAATGGAGCACCTTGTCATAAGGCAAAAGTGATAACTAAGTGGCTCGGGGAACAAAACATTGATATTTGGGGTCCATGGCCAGGAAACTCCCCAGACGTTAATCCCATTGAGAACTTGTGGTCAATCCTCAAGAGGCGGATGGACAAACAAATTCTGACAAACTCCAAGCATTGACTATGCAAGAATGGGCTGCCATCAGTCAGGATGTGGCCCAGAAGGTAATTGACAGCATGCCAGGGCCGATGGCAGAGGTCTTGAAAAAGAAGGGTCAACACTGCAAATATTGGCTCTTTGCATCAACTTCATGTAATTGTCAAAAAAGGCCTTTGACACTTATGAAATTTTTGTCATTCTACTTCATTATTCCATAGTAACATCTGACAAAAATATCTAGACGCTGAAGCAGCAAACCTTGTGGAAATTAATATATCATTTTCTAAATGTTTGGCCACTACTGTACTGCGCCCGGCCCACCACAGGAATCACTAGTGCGCAATGGGACAAGGACATCTCTGCCGGCCAAACCTCCCCTAACCCGGATGACGCTGGGTCAATTGTGCGCCGCCCCATGGGTCTCCCAGCCGCGGCCGGCTGCGACAGAGCCTTGCCTCAAACCCAGAATCTCTAGTGGCACAGCTACTCAGGACCTGAAGCAAGGACCACTGCAACACTTGGAAGGCCTGTGGATAATAAAGTTGAGAGTGACGATTTCCTTCCAGAGAGACATCAGGGGTTGTAACATACATTTCACGGAAACATGGCTCTCTCAGGATATACTTTCTGAGTCCATACAGCCAGTTGGGTTCTCAGTTCATCGCGCAGACCGGAATAAATATCTCTCCGGTAAGAAGAAGAGCGGGGGTGTATGTTTCATGATTAACTACTCATGGTGTGATTGTGATAATATACAGGAACTCAAGTCCTTTTGTTCAACCGACCTAGAATACCTCACAATCACATGTCAACCATATTACCTCCAAAGAGAATTCTCTTCAGTTATAGTCACGTTCCACCTCATGCCGATACCACGGCATGAGGTGGTATCAACCTTTTGACTGCAGTACTCGTGCTGCTAAAACACTCGCCCACTGCTACTCCAATTTCTGGAATGCCTACAAGACCCTCTCCCGCCCTCCCTTCGACAATCACGAACAATAGGCAGAAACTCAAATAGAAAGTACCCGTGCTAAGGACTATTCAACGCTGGTCTGACCAATCAGAATCCATGCTTCAAGATTGTTTTGATCACACGGACTGGGATATGTTCCGGGTAGCCTCCGAGAATAACATTGACGAATATACTTATGCGGTGACTGAGTTTATCAGGAAGTGTATAGGAGATTGTACCCACAGTGACTAAAACCTACCCTAACCAGAAACTGTGGATAGATGGCAACATTCGCATAAAACTGAAAGAGCGAACCACCGTATTTAACCCTGGTAAGGTTACTGGTAAGGTTACTGGGAATATGTTAGAATACAAACCTTGTAGTTATTCCCTCTGTAAGGCAATCAAACAGGAAAAACGTCAGTATAGAGACAAAGTGGAGTCGCAATTCAACGCCTCAGAGAAGCTAAACAAGCTAAACAATTTCTTTGTCTGCTTTGAAGACAACACAGTGCCACCGACAAGGCCTGCTACCAGGGACTGTGGGCTCTCCTTCTCCGTAGGCGATGTGAGTAAGACATTTAAGCGTGTTAACCCTTCGCAAGGCTGCCAGCCCAGATGGAAAATCTAGTCGTGTCCTCAGAGCATGCGCAGACCAGCTGGCTGGTGTGTTTACAGATATATTCAATCTCTCCCAGTCTGCTGTCCCCACTTGCTTCACGATGCCCACCATTGTTCCTGTACCCAAGAAAGCAAAGGTTACTGAACTAAATGACTATCGCCCCATAACTCACTTCTGTCATCATGAAGTGCTTTGAGAGGCTAGTTAAGGATCATATCACCTGTACATTACCTGACACCCTAGACCCACTTCAATTTGCTTACCGCCCAAATAGATCGCCATCGCACTGCACACATTGTCCCATTTGAACAAGATAAATACCTATGTAAGAATGCTGTTCATTGACTATAGCTCAGCATTCAACACCATAGTACCCTTCAAGCTCATCATTTAGCTCGGGGCCCTGGGTCTAAACTCCGCCCTGTGCAACTGGGTCCTGGACTTCCTGACGGGCCGCCCTCAGGTGGTGATGGTAGGAAACAATACTGGGGCCCACAAGGGTGCATGCTCAGCCCCCTCCTGTACTCCCTGTTCACCCATGACTGCATGGCCATGCACACCTCCAACTCAATCATCCAGTTTGCAGAGGACACAACAGCAGTAGGCTTGATTACCATCAATGACAAGAAAGCCTACAGCGAGGAGGTGAGGGCTCTGGCAGTGTGGTTTCAGGAAAATAACCTCTCACTCAACGTCAACAAAACAAAGGAGATGATCATGGACTTCAAGAAACAGCAGAGGGATCACCCCCCTATTCACATCGATGGGATCACAGTGGAGAAGGTGAAAAGCTTGAAGTTCCTCGTACACATCACTGACAAACTGAAATGGTCCACCCACACTGACCGTGTGGTGAAGAATAGTGCCTCTTCAACCTCAGGAGGCTGAGAAATTTGTCTTGGCACATAAAACCCTCACAAAATTGTACAGATGCACAATTGAGAGCATCCTGTTGGGCTGTATCACCGTCTGGTAAGGCAACTGCACCGCCCGCAACCGCAGGGCACTCCAGAGGGTGGTGCGGTCTGCCCAACGTTTCCGAGGGAAACTACTTGCCTTCCAGACCACCTACAGCACCCAATGTCACAGGAAGGCCAAAAAGATCATCAAGGACAACAACCACCCGCGCCACTACCTGTTCACCCTGTTATCATCCAGAAGGCGAGGTCAGTACAGTTGCATCAAAGCTGGGAACGAGAGACTGAAAAACAGCTATCTTAAGGCCATCAGACTGTTAAATAGCCATAACTAGCAAATTAGAGGCTGCTGCCTATATACATAGACTTGAAATCACTGGCCACTTTAATAAATGGAACACTTGAATAATGTTTACATTTTTTATTAGTCATCTCATATGCATATACTATATTCTATTCTACTGTATCTTAGTCTATGCCACTCTGACATTGTTCGTCCATATACGATTCAATCTTAGTCCTGTATTGATGCTTTGCCTGTTTGATGGTTCGTCAGAGGGCATAGCGGGATTTCTTATAAGCGGCAGCTCTACCATTTAGCTTAGTGTGGATGTTGCCTGTAATCCATGGCTTCGGGTATGTACGTACAATCACTTTGGGGACAATGTCATCGATGCACTTATTGATGAAGCCATTGACTGGTGTGGTGTACTCCTCAATGCCATCGGAAGAATTACAGAGCATATTCCAGTCTGTGCTAGGAAAACATTCCTGTAGCTTAGCATCTGCATCTGCATCTGCATCATCTGACCATTGGTAGTTCCTGCTTTAGTTTTTGCTTGTAAGCAGGAATCAGGAGGATAGGGTTATGTTCAGATTTGCCAAATGGTAGGCGAGGGAGAGAGCTTTATAGGCGTCTCTGTGTGTAGAGTAAAGGTGGTCTAAAGATTTTTTTCCTTTGGTTGCACCTATGACATGCCGGTAGAAATTAGGTAAAATGCATTAAAGTACCCGGCCACTAGGAGAGCCGCCTCTGGATGAGCATTTTCTTGTTTGCTTATGGCTTTATGCAGCTTGTTGAGTGCAGTCTTAGTGCCAGTATTGGTTTGTGGTGGTAAATGGACAGCTACAAAAAATATAGATGAAAACTCTCCTGGTAAATAGTGTGGTCTACAGCTTACCATGAGAAACTCTACCTCGGGCGAGCAAAACTTTGAGACTTCCTTAATATTAGATTTTGTGAACCAACTGTTTTTTGCAAATAGACACAGACCTCACACACCTTGTCTTACCGGAGGCAGCTGTTCTATCTTGCTGATGCATTGAAAACCCACCCAGCTGTATGTTATCCATGTCGTCGTTCAGCCACGACTTGGTGAAACATAAGATATTACAGGTGAGTAATTGCTGTCCTGACATCCAGAAGCTCTTTTCGGTCATAAGAGATGGTGGCAGAAACATTATGTACAAAATACGTTACAAATAACGTGAAAAACACACACAATAGCACAATTGGTTAGGAGCCATCTCCTCCGGTGCCATTAGTCTGAGGTCCTGAGCGCAGGTTTTCATCAAGGATCTCTCTGTACTTTGATCCGTTAATCTTTCCCTCGATCCTGAATAGTCTCCCAGTCCCTTCCGCTGAAAAACCTTTATTTTTTTTTGCTCTGACATGCACTGTCAACTTTTGGACCTTCATATGTGTGCCTTTCCAAATCATGTCCAATCAATTGAATTGACCACAGGTGGACTCCAATCAAGTTGTAGAAACATCTCAAGGATGATCAATAGAAACAGGATGCACTTGAGCTCAATTTCGAGTCTCATAGCAAAGGGTCTGAATACTTATGTAAATAAGGTATTTCTGTTTTTATTTGTAATAAATTAGCAAACATTTCTAAAACCCTGCTTTCGCTTTGTCAATTAAGGTGTATTGTGTGTGGATTGATAAGGGGAAAAAACATACACATACATTTTTGAATAAGGCTGTAACGTAACAAAATGTATAAAAAGTGAAGGGGTCTGGATACTTTCCCGGATGCACTGTAACTGAATATAAATTGACGCTATTCCACAGTCTCTGCTCAGTAAACCCCCTATTTCCTGGATTAAACCCCAGAGAGGGGTAGAAAATGAAGTAGGAAGCAACCTCACAAATTGTAGTCTGTTTTAAGGTCCTTGCAGGGAATAAAACTCAAGGAAGAACAAGCTAAAATGAAGACAAAGTGTGGAAACTTAAGATTGGCAAATGGTATACGTATTAAATGTAGAGTTCACATATTAACACCACCTTTCACCTGTGAAGAGAATAATATGTTGTCTTCACCTCACATGTGAATTGCAGTTTCACATGTTAAAAATGTTCACTTGAGAATCTGATAAGCAGTTTCACACATGAACAACTTTCACATGTGCAATTGGATTTTCACATGTAAAAAAAACATTCAGATGTGAAAATCACATTTGTCATTTCATATATTTTTTAAACTCCACCTTCAGATATGACTTTCACATGTGGAATTGCAAGTTCAAATGTGAAAATCATAGACTTGAAAAGATTTGATTTGCAGTTTCACATGTAAGAAAACTCCACATTTACTCCAATGTTTTTAACAAAGTAAACGTAAACAAATACTGTATTGCTTCAACATGGTTAAAACTATAATTTTGATATAATGGATGGTCAGTCCTTGCATCCATAGCGTAATCTATGGGTTTGAGAGTGGTTGCATTTCTCCAGCCCCATCCCTCAACTTTTTACTGAAACTGGGGTGGGGAGAAAACTTTTAAAAAATGTTTTAAATAAGGATTGGTGCTTTAAACACATTTAATAAAATAATAGTATTATTATATGGTGCAATCCTCTAGTGAGTGAGTTACTTTTGTGCATTAATATCAAGAAAAACATTTGAAAGTGAGAACAACATTTTTAGCATTGCAAACAAAAATAATGATCTTGAAAGTAAGACATAAACCCTAAAGTATTGATAGCAAAATAAAATATTGCAAGGAAATAATTGTTAAATGCGAGAGCAAATTCATGGTAAATGTTTGGAAAAACATAGTGGAAGTGGTGAAAAATAATCATAAGGGAGAAATGCGTTAAAAATATATACATATGAAACTTGTGTTTTTCACATGACTATTTAATGTTGGATCTAGAATCAGGTCCTTTCCATTTTATAATCTGATTCATTAGGATCTGAAAGACTCAACTGATCCTAGGGCTCTGGTTCTGTGTTAAAACAACAGGGGGCAGTATTGCTCTTCATCTCTGCTTCACATTCGTGAATCATGAAGGTGTGTGTGTGTATGCGTGCGTGTGTGTGTGTGTGTGTGTGTGTGTGTGTGTGTGTGTGCGTGCGCGCGTGCGTGCGTGCGTGCGTGCGTGTGTGTGTGTGTGTGTGTGTGTGTGCGTGCGTGCGTGCGTGCGTGTGTGTGTGTGTGTGTGTGTGTGCGTGCGTGTGTGTGTGCGAGGGAGGGAGGGAGATGCAGACATACACGTGTTCAGGTTACACGTGTGTGATGTCCCTTTGCATTAGTGTGGGTTTGAGTTTCATGCATGTGCTTGAGGTTGTGAATGTACGTGCATGTGTGTCTCGGGTGGCAGCGGAAAATATATATACACAGCAGGACGGAGACATGCAATCATTTAGTAAAACCCTCGTATCCTGGTTATATAACGATGTCTTCACAAAGAAAGGGGGAACAGGGGGATTGGTAAAAAGAGAAGATGACAAAATCCCACTCACAAGAAGGCCATAGAGAAGACCTCTGTGTAGTTTTAACACAGACACGCCAGATGGTGAGAGAACATTGTGGCACTTGACTGAGCTACAATATATATATATATATATATATATATATATATATATATAAACTATTTTTCCCTTTAGATTGCTGATCTATTATAATACATCTATTATAAGGCTCAAATAAGACATTAGTGATACGTTTTGATTGGGCTATATGTCTACGTCAGTTTAGACAACCATTGGAATAGAGATTATTACCCGTCAGTTTAGACAACCATTGGAATAGAGATTATTACCCTTGTTACCTCTATGTACCCTTGTACATTCAAGTATAGTAGTACGTCCTATCTGTCATCTTCACCAATTGGTATCTGAGGTTATGATCCTATCTGTCATCTTCACCAATAGGTATCAGAGGTTATGATCCTATCTGTCATCACCAATAGGTATCAGAGGTTATAATCCTATCTGTCATCTTCACAAATAGGTATCAGAGGTTATGATCCTATCTGTCATCTTCACCAATAGGTATCAGAGGTTATGATCCTTTCTGTCATCACCAATAGGTATCAGAGGTTATGATCCTTTTTGTCATCACCAATAGGTATCAGAGGTTATGATCCTATCATCGCCACCAATAGGTATCAGAGGTTATGATCCTATCATCACCACCAATAGGTATCAGAGGTTATGATCCTATCATCGGCACCAATAGGTATCAGAGGTTATGATCCTATCTGTCATCACCAATAGGTATCAGAGGTTATGATCCTTTTTGTCATCACCAATAGGTATCAGAGCTTGTGATCCTATCTGTCATCTTCACCAATAGGTATCAGAGGTTATGATCCTATCTGTCATCACCAATAGGTATCAGAGGTTATGATCCTATCTGTCATCTTCACCAATAGGTATCAGAGGTTATCATCCTATCTATCATCACCAATAGGTATCAGAGGTTATAATCCTATCTATCATCACCAATAGGTATTAGAGGTTATAATCCTATCTGTCATCACCAATAGGTATTAGAGGTTATAATCCTATCTATCATCACCAATAGGTATCAGAGGTTATAATCCTATCTATCATCACCAATAGGTATTAGAGGTTATAATCCTATCTGTCATCTTCACCAATAGGTATCAGAGGTTATAATCCTATCTGTCATCTTCACCAATAGGTATCAGAGGTTATGATCCTATATGTCATCACCAATAGGTATCAGAGGTTATGATCCTATCTGTCATCACCAATAGGTATCAGAGGTTATGATCCTATATGTCATCACCAATAGGTATCAGAGGTTGTGATCCTATCTGTCATCACCAATAGGTATCAGAGGTTATGATCCTATCATCATCACCAATAGGTATCAGAGGTTATGATCCTATCATCATCACCAATAGGTATCAGAGGTTATGATCCTATCATCATCACCAATAGGTATCAGAGGTTATGATCCTATCATCATCACCAATAGGTATCAGAGGTTATGATCCTATATGTCATCACCAATAGGTATCAGAGGTTCTGATCCTATCTGTCATCACCACTTTGAGTCTGGGCACTGTTTCTCCACACTACTGGAGGAGAAATTATTTTTGGCTTTGACCCAAATGGCAGGCTATTCCCTATATAGTGCACTACTACACTACCAGAGCAATATATGGGCCCTGGTAGTGCATTAAATAGGGAATAGGGTACCATTTGGGACAGATGCTGAGATTCAGTGAGGTGAACTCGCAGACTGAATTGGGCTGTGATGTGTGACTCCCCGCACCCTCCTTCCCCTTCTACCCAGTCTGAATTAGGAGCCTTATCTCATGAGAAATCACTTGACAAACCAATGCCACTTCACACAAAAAGCAAGTAAAAAGACAGACAAGGGTAAACTGAAATGAAAAGAAAACAATCGCTCAAAACTGGGGCCATGGAGCCTCTCTGTTGTTGCAGCAAGACGTCTCAAATGGTAATGTGGGACAACAGCAGCAGGAATCAATTTGAATAATAACAACAGTCATCACCACTTGTATCCATAATTTAGCGATTCGATTCATGAGGGAGAGAATAATGTTGTCACTTTTCTTCGCTCCATTCTTTCCCAGTGAAGAAGACTACTTCTGTGGTGGAGCTCTCTCCTGTCCTCTGTGGTGGAGCTCTCCCTTATCTTCTGTGGTGGAGCTCTCCCTTATCTTCTGTGGTGGAGCTCTCCCTTATTTTCTGTGGTGGAGCTCTCCCTTGTCTTCTGTGGTGGAGCTCTCTCCTGTCCTCTGTGGTGGAGCTCTCCCTTGTCTTCTGTGGGAGAGCTCTCCCTTGTCTTCTGTGGTAGAGCTCTCCCTTGTCTTCTGTGGTGGAGCTCTCCCTTGTCTTCTGTGGTAGAGCTCTCCCTTATCTTCTGTGGTGGAGCTCTCCCTTATTTTCTGTGGTGGAGCTCTCCCCTGTCTTCTGTGGTGGAGCTCTCCCTTATCTTCTGTGGTAGAGCTCTCCCTTATCTTCTGTGGTGGAGCTCTCCCTTGTCTTCTGTGGTGGAGCTCTCCCTTATCTTCTGTGGTAGAGCTCTCCCTTGTCTTCTGTGGTAGAGCTCTCCCTTGTCTTCTGCGGTAGAGCTCTGCCTTTTCTGGTCGGAGATTGTTGTGTGTTTTCACTGCTCCCTGCTCGATGTGTTACATTTAGTTTCATCATGCGGTATCAGACCTATTGGTGGGGGAATAAAGTACCACCCACACCCTCACACACACAGACACACGCGCACACGCACACACACAAACTGCAAAAGTCTAAGTTCGGTCACTACTTCCCCAATATCAGATGGAGCTGTTGTCTCCTGTCAACCTACTGAACGTGATGCTTCTAGAGAGAGGCTACTGATCCTTCTAGAGAGAGGCTACTGATCCTTCTAGAGAGAGGCTACTAATCTTTCTAGAGAGGCTACTGATGCTTCTAGAGGGAGGCTACTGATCTTTCTAGAGAGAGGCTACTGATCCTTCTAGAGAGAGGCTACTGATCCTTCTAGAGAGAGGCTACTGATCTTTCTAGAGAGGCTACTGATCTTTCTAGAGAGGCTACTGATCCTTCTAGAGAGGCTACTAATCATTCCAAAGAGAGGCTACTGATGCTTCTAGAGGGAGGCTACTGATCTTTCTAGAGAGGCTACTGATCCTTCTAGAGAGGCTACTGATGCTTCTAGAGGGAGGCTACTAATCCTTCTAGAGGGAGGCTACTAATCCTTCTAGAGAGGCTACTAATCATTCTAAAGAGAGGCTACTGATCCTTCTAGAGAGGCTACTAATCATTCTAAAGAGAGGCTACTGATGCCTCTAGAGGGAGGCTACTAATCCTTCTAGAGGGAGGCTACTAATCATTCTAGAGGGAGGCTACTGATCCTTCTAGAGGGAGGCTACTAATCATTCTAGAGGGAGGCTACTGATCCTTCTAGAGGGAGGCTACTAATCATTCTAGAGGGAGGCTACTGATCCTTCTAGAGAGAGACTACCAGTTTGAAGAGAAGCTTGATAGTGAAATGGTGGTTATTAGTTTGAAGAGAAGCTTGAAAGTGAAATGGTGGTTATTAGTTTGAAGAGAAGCTTGAGGGTGAAATGGTGGTTATTAGTTTGAAGAGAAGCTTGACGGTGAAATGGTGGTTATTAGTTTGAAGAGAAGCTTGAAGGTGAAATGGTGGTTATTAGTTTGAAGAGAAGCTTGACAGTGAAATTGTGGTTATTAGTTTGAAGAGAAGCTTGAAGGTGAAATGGTGGTTATTAGTTTGAAGAGAAGCTTGAGGGTGAAATGGTGGTTATTAGTTTGAAGAGAAGCTTGAAGGTGAAATGGTGGTTATTAGTTTGAAGAGAAGCTTGAGGGTGAAATGGTGGTTATTAGTTTGAAGAGAAGCTTGACGGTGAAATGGTAGTTATTAGTTTAAAGAGAAGCTTGAGTGTGAAATGGTGGTTATTAGTTTGAAGAGATGCTTGAGGGTGAAATGGTGGTTATTAGTTTGAAGAGAAGCTTGAAGGTGAAATGGTGGTTATTAGTTTGAAGAGAAGTTTGACGGTGAAATGGTGGTTATTAGTTTAAAGAGAAGCTTGAGGGTGAAATGGTGGTTATTAGTTTAAAGAGAAGCTTGAGGGTGAAATGGTGGTTATTAGTTTGAAGAGAAGCTTGAAGGTGAAATGGTGGTTATTAGTTTGAAGAGAAGCTTGAAGGTGAAATGGTGGTTATTAGTTTGAAGAGAAGCTTGAAGGTGAAATGGTGGTTATTACTTTGAAGAGAAACTTGAAGGTGAAATGGTGGTTATTAGTTTGAAGAGAAGCTTGAGGGTGAAATGGTGGTTATTAGTTTGAAGAGAAGCTTGAGGGTGAAATGGTGGTTATTAGTTTGAAGAGAAGCTTGAGGGTGAAATGGTGGTTATTAGTTTGAAGAGAAGCTTGAGGGTGAAATGGTGGTTATTAGTTTGAAGAGAAGCTTGAGGGTGAAATGGTGGTTATTAGTTTGAAGAGAAGCTTGAGGGTGAAATGGTGGTTATTAGTTTGAAGAGAAGCTTGAGGGTGAAATGGTGGTTATTAGTTTGAAGAGAAGCTTGAGGGTGAAATGGTGGTTATTAGTTTGAAGAGAAGCTTGAGGGTGAAATGGTGGTTATTAGTTTGAAGAGAAGCTTGAGGGTGAAATGGTGGTTATTAGTTTGTAAACAGTTCCCTCCCCTCTGGATACACCACTAGCTTAGCCGTTTCCCATCCAGCATATTGCAGTATACCATATACTTTACATGCTTTATCAAATCTGTCTTTTAATCATTGAAGCTCTCTCCCATAGGACCTTTTTCAGTTAAACGTTACATTTCCTAACTAAGTCAAACGTTAAGCCAATGTTAACACTGCATGGGTTAATAGAGGTAGTCAACCAGCATGGTAAAGTATCAGCAGAAAGCATCGAACCACCTGCAGTTTGTCAACGTGCTCCATTTCAGTCCATGGAGTAGAGGGTGGCAGATGGCAAGATTTGGAGAAATGGCTTTGTGTGTCCCTGTAGGGCTGGCGCTTCCACAGCCCACTTCCCTCCACCTCCAGCAGGAACATGATCCGTGTGCACAGCCCTGGGTTTACACATTCTCCATCACCATTACTACAGATGCCACAAAGCTGGTGCAATGTCAAAAGGTGAGTGCGGTTGTCTTCTTTACTTTCAGGTCAATTCTTTCATTCTGCTTAAGACTCCAAAATCTGCTTTTTTAAAAGTCAGGTTACTCGTGGCATACTACAAAAAATACTGACTGCAATATTTTATGTCCATGTATAGATTTGTGGAGAATATAATTTAGTGTACAGGTACATGTCAAAAACTGGTTTTAAAGTCTCAAGCCAGGACAGAGACAAGGTTTTTGTTTCAAACGTGATTCTTTATATAAAGAACTTCAGGGCATCATACAACACAAAACCAACCATATGTTTACAAGATAAGGCCAACAGAGAATTCAAACAGAACAGTCTGTTCGCCCTGGTATGCGGCATAGTGTATTCGTGGCTCTGTTGCGTTCTCGGTCCATTTGGGCATTGCCACTGCCGCCTGACTGCCACGCATATGGGGCGGCAGGTAGTCTAGTGGTTAGAGCGTTGGACTAGTCACCCGAAAGGTTGCAAGATCGAATCCCCGAGCTGACAAGGTAAAAATCTGTTGTTCTGCCCCTGAACAACGCAGTTTTAACCCACTGTTCCTAGGCCATCAATGAAAATAAGAATTTGTTCTTCACTGACTTGCCTAGTTAAATAAATGTAAAAAAGAAAAATGTATCCTGTATTTGGCCGCTCACCACTTCCATGGATACTGAAGAGAAGCATAGTACGGTTGTCAAGTTTCAGCTCTGTGCTCTCTCTGGTTCCAGGCGGTTATCAGGTTTCAGCTCGGTGCTCTCTCTGGTTCCAGGCGGTTGTCAGGTTTCAGCTCTGTGCTCTCTCTCTGGTTCCAGGCGGTTGTCAGGTTTCAGCTCTGTGCTCTCTCTCTGGTTCCAGGCGGTTGTCAGGTTTCAGCTCTGTGCTCTCTCTGGTTCCAGGTGGTTGTCAGGTTTCAGCTCTGTGCTCTCTCTGGTTCCAGGCGGTTATCAGGTTTCAGCTCTGTGCTCTCTCTGGTTCCAGGCGGTTGTCAGGTTTCAGCTCGGTGCTCTCTCTGGTTCCAGGCGGTTATCAGGTTTCAGCTCGGTGCTCTCTCTGGTTCCAGGCGGTTGTCAGGTTTCAGCTCTGTGCTCTCTCTCTGGTTCCAGGCGGTTGTCAGGTTTCAGCTCTGTGCTCTCTCTCTGGTTCCAGGCGGTTGTCAGGTTTCAGCTCTGTGCTCTCTCTCTGGTTCCAGGTGGTTGTCAGGTTTCAGCTCTGTGCTCTCTCTGGTTCCAGGCAGTTGTCAGGTTTCAGCTCTGTGCTCTCTCTGGTTCCAGGAGGTTGTCAGGTTTCAGCTCTGTGCTCTCTCTGGTTCCAGGCGGTTGTCAGGTTTCAGCTCTGTGCTCTCTCTGGTTCCAGGCGGTTGACAGGTTTCAGCTCTATGCTCTCTCTGGTTCCAGGCGGTTGTCAGGTTTCAGCTCTGTGCTCTCTCTCTGGTTCCAGGAGGTTGTCAGGTTTCAGCTCTGTGCTCTCTCTCTCTGCTTCCAGGAGGTTGTCAAGTTTCAGCTCTGTGCTCTCTCTCTGGTTCCAGGTGGTTGTCAGGTTTCAGCTCTGTGCTCTCTCTCTGGTTCCAGGCGGTTGTCAGGTTTCAGCTCTGTGCTCTCTCTGGTTCCAGGAGGTTGTCAGGTTTCAGCTCTGTGCTCTCTCTCTCTGGTTCCAGGCGGTTGTCAGGTTTCAGCTCTGTGTTCTCTCTCTGGTTCCAGGTGGTTGTCAGGTTTCAGCTCTGTGCCCTCTCTGGTTCCAGGCGGTTGTCAGGTTTCAGCTCTGTGCTCTCTCTCTGGTTCCAGGTGGTTGTCAGGTTCCAGCTCTGTGCTCTCTCTCTGGTTCCAGGCGGTTGTCAGGTTTCAGCTCTGTGCTCTCTCTCTGGTTCCAGGTGGCTGTCAGGTTTTAGCTCTGTGCTCTCTCTGGTTCCAGGCGGTTGTCAGGTTTCAGCTCTGTGCTCTCTCTCTGGTTCCAGGCAGTTGTCAGGTTTCAGCTCTGTGCTCTCTGGTTCCAGGCGGTTGTCAGGTTTCAGCTCTGTGCTCTCTCTGTTTCCAGGCGGTTGTCAGGTTTCAGCTCTGTGCTCTCTCTGTTTCCAGGAGGTTGTCAGGTTTCAGCTCTGTGCTCTCTCTGGTTCCAGGAGGTTGTCAGGTTTCAGCTCTGTGCTCTCTCTCTGGTTCCAGGAGGTTGTCAGGTTTCAGCTCTGTGCTCTCTCTCTCTGCTTCCAGGCGGTTGTCAGGTTTCAGCTCTGTGCTCTCTCTCTGGTTCCAGGTGGTTGTCAGGTTTCAGCTCTGTGCTCTCTCTCTGGTTCCAGGCGGTTGTCAGGTTTCAGCTCGGTGCTCTTTCTGGTTCCAGGAGGTTGTCAGGTTTCAGCTCCGTGCTCTCTCTGGTTCCAGGTGGTAGTCAGGTTTCAGCTCTGTGCTCTCTCTCTCTGGTTCCAGGCAGTTGTCAGGTTTCAGCTCGGTGCTCTTTCTGGTTCCAGGAGGTTGTCAGGTTTCAGCTCTGTGCTCTCTCTGGTTCCAGGCGGTAGTCAGGTTTCAGCTCTGTGCTCTCTCTCTCTCTGGTTCCAGGCGGTTGTCAGGTTTCAGCTCTGTGATCTCTCTGGTTTCAGCTCTGTGCTCTCTCTGGTTCCAGGCAGTTGTCAGGTTTCAGCTCTGTGCTCTCTCTGGTTCCAGGTGGTTGTCAGGTTTCAGCTCTGTGCTCTCTCTCTGGTTCCAGGTGGTTGTCAGGTTTCAGCTCTGTGCTCTTTCTGGTTCCAGGAGGTTGTCAGGTTTCAGCTCTGTGCTCTCTCTGGTTCCAGGCGGTTGTCAGGTTTCAGCTCTGTGCTCTCTCTCTGGTTCCAGGCAGTTGTCAGGTTTCAGCTCTGTGCTCTCTGGTTCCAGGCGGTTGTCAGGTTTCAGCTCTGTGCTCTCTCTGTTTCCAGGCGGTTGTCAGGTTTCAGCTCTGTGCTCTCTCTGGTTCCAGGAGGTTGTCAGGTTTCAGCTCTGTGCTCTCTCTCTGGTTCCAGGAGGTTGTCAGGTTTCAGCTCTGTGCTCTCTCTCTCTGCTTCCAGGCGGTTGTCAGGTTTCAGCTCTGTGCTCTCTCTCTGGTTCCAGGTGGTTGTCAGGTTTCAGCTCTGTGCTCTCTCTCTGGTTCCAGGCGGTTGTCAGGTTTCAGCTCGGTGCTCTTTCTGGTTCCAGGAGGTTGTCAGGTTTCAGCTCTGTGCTCTCTCTGGTTCCAGGCGGTAGTCAGGTTTCAGCTCTGTGCTCTCTCTCTCTGGTTCCAGGCAGTTGTCAGGTTTCAGCTCTGTGCTCTCTCTCTGGTTCCAGGCGGTTGTCAGGTTTCAGCTCTGTGATCTCTCTGGTTTCAGCTCTGTGCTCTCTCTCTGGTTACAGGCGGTTGTCTGGTTTCAGCTCTGTGCTCTCTCTCTGGTTCCAGGCGGTTGTCATGTTTCAGCTCTGTGCTCTCTCTCTGGTTCCAGGCGGCTGTCAGGTTTCAGCTCTGTGCTCTCTCTGGTTCCAGGCAGTTGTCAGGTTTCAGCTCTGTGCTCTCTCTGGTTCCAGGAGGTTGTCAGGTTTCAGCTCTGTGCTCTCTCTGGTTCCAGGCGGTTGTCAGGTTTCAGCTCTGTGCTCTCTCTGGTTCCAGGCGGTTGTCAGGTTTCAGCTCTGTGCTCTCTCTGGTTCCAGGCGGTTGTCAGGTTTCAGCTCTGTGCTCTCTCTCTGGTTCCAGGAGGTTGTCAGGTTTCAGCTCTGTGCTCTCTCTCTCTGCTTCCAGGCGGTTGTCAGGTTTCAGCTCTGTGCTCTCTCTCTCATTCCAGGCGGTTGTCAGGTTTCAGCTCTGTGCTCTCTCTGGTTCCAGGAGGTTGTCAGGTTTCAGCTCTGTGCTCTCTCTGGTTCCAGGCGGTTGTCAGGTTTCAGCTCTGTGCTCTCTCTCTTTTTTCCAGGTGGTTGTCAGGTTTCAGCTCTGTGCTCTCTCTCTGGTTCCAGGAGGTTGTCAGGTTTCAGCTCTGTGCTCTCTCTCTCTGCTTCCAGGCGGTTGTCAGGTTTCAGCTCTGTGCTCTCTCTCTGGTTCCAGGTGGTTGTCAGGTTTCAGCTCTGTGCTCTCTCTCTGGTTCCAGGCGGTTGTCAGGTTTCAGCTCGGTGCTCTTTCTGGTTCCAGGAGGTTGTCAGGTTTCAGCTCTGTGCTCTCTCTGGTTCCAGGCGGTAGTCAGGTTTCAGCTCTGTGCTCTCTCTCTCTGGTTCCAGGCAGTTGTCAGGTTTCAGCTCTGTGCTCTCTCTCTGGTTCCAGGCGGTTGTCAGGTTTCAGCTCTGTGATCTCTCTGGTTTCAGCTCTGTGCTCTCTCTCTGGTTACAGGCGGTTGTCAGGTTTCAGCTCTGTGCTCTCTCTCTGGTTCCAGGCGGTTGTCATGTTTCAGCTCTGTGCTCTCTCTCTGGTTCCAGGCGGCTGTCAGGTTTCAGCTCTGTGCTCTCTCTGGTTCCAGGCAGTTGTCAGGTTTCAGCTCTGTGCTCTCTCTGGTTCCAGGAGGTTGTCAGGTTTCAGCTCTGTGCTCTCTCTGGTTCCAGGCGGTTGTCAGGTTTCAGCTCTGTGCTCTCTCTGGTTCCAGGCGGTTGTCAGGTTTCAGCTCTGTGCTCTCTCTGGTTCCAGGCGGTTGTCAGGTTTCAGCTCTGTGCTCTCTCTCTGGTTCCAGGAGGTTGTCAGGTTTCAGCTCTGTGCTCTCTCTCTCTGCTTCCAGGCGGTTGTCAGGTTTCAGCTCTGTGCTCTCTCTCTCATTCCAGGCGGTTGTCAGGTTTCAGCTCTGTGCTCTCTCTGGTTCCAGGAGGTTGTCAGGTTTCAGCTCTGTGCTCTCTCTGGTTCCAGGCGGTTGTCAGGTTTCAGCTCTGTGCTCTCTCTCTGGTTCCAGGTGGTTGTCAGGTTTCAGCTCTGTGCTCTCTCTCTGGTTCCAGGCGGTTGTCAGGTTTCAGCTCTGTGATCTCACTCTCATTCCAGGCGGTTGTCAGGTTTCAGCTCTGTGCTCTCTCTGGTTCCAGGAGGTTGTCAGGTTTCAGCTCTGTGCTCTCTCTGGTTCCAGGCGGTTGTCAGGTTTCAGCTCTGTGCTCTCTCTGGTTCCAGGCGGTTGTCAGGTTTCAGCTCTGTGCCCTCTCTGGTTCCAGGCGGTTGTCAGGTTTCAGCTCTGTGCTCTCTCTCTGGTTCCAGGTGGTTGTCAGGTTTCAGCTCTGTGCTCTCTCTCTGGTTCCAGGCGGTTGTCAGGTTTCAGCTCGGTGCTCTTTCTGGTTCCAGGAGGTTGTCAGGTTTCAGCTCTGTGCTCTCTCTGGTTCCAGGCGGTAGTCAGGTTTCAGCTCTGTGCTCTCTCTCTCTGCTTCCAGGCGGTTGTCAGGTTTCAGCTCTGTGCTCTCTCTGGTTCCAGGCGGTTGTCAGGTTTCAGCTCTGTGCTCTCTCTGGTTCCAGGAGGTTGTCAGGTTTCAGCTCTGTGCTCTCTCTGGTTCCAGGCGGTTGTCAGGTTTCAGCTCTGTGCTCTCTCTCTGGTTCCAGGTGGTTGTCAGGTTTCAGCTCTGTGCTCTCTCTCTGGTTCCAGGCGGTTGTCAGGTTTCAGCTCTGTGATCTCTCTCTCATTCCAGGCGGTTGTCAGGTTTCAGCTCTGTGCTCTCTCTGGTTCCAGGAGGTTGTCAGGTTTCAGCTCTGTGCTCTCTCTGGTTCCAGGCGGTTGTCAGGTTTCAGCTCTGTGCTCTCTCTGGTTCCAGGCGGTTGTCAGGTTTCAGCTCTGTGCCCTCTCTGGTTCCAGGCGGTTGTCAGGTTTCAGCTCTGTGCTCTCTCTCTGGTTCCAGGTGGTTGTCAGGTTTCAGCTCTGTGCTCTCTCTCTGGTTCCAGGCGGTTGTCAGGTTTCAGCTCGGTGCTCTTTCTGGTTCCAGGAGGTTGTCAGGTTTCAGCTCTGTGCTCTCTCTGGTTCCAGGCGGTAGTCAGGTTTCAGCTCTGTGCTCTCTCTCTCTTGTTCCAGGCAGTTGTCAGGTTTCAGCTCTGTGCTCTCTCTCTGGTTCCAGGCGGTTGTCAGGTTTAAGCTCTGTGATCTCTCTGGTTTCAGCTCTGTGCTCTCTCTGGTTACAGGCGGTTGTCAGGTTTCAGCTCTGTGCTCTCTCTCTGGTTCCAGGCGGTTGTCATGTTTCAGCTCTGTGCTCTCTCTCTGGTTCCAGGCGGCTGTCAGGTTTCAGCTCTGTGCTCTCTCTGGTTCCAGGCAGTTGTCAGGTTTCAGCTCTGTGCTCTCTCTGGTTCCAGGAGGTTGTCAGGTTTCAGCTCTGTGCTCTCTCTGGTTCCAGGCGGTTGTCAGGTTTCAGCTCTGTGTTCTCTCTGGTTCCAGGCGGTTGTCAGGTTTCAGCTCTGTGCTCTCTCTGGTTCCAGGCGGTTGTCAGGTTTCAGCTCTGTGCTCTCTCTCTCTGGTTCCAGGAGGTTGTCAGGTTTCAGCTCTGTGCTCTCTCTCTCTGCTTCCAGGCGGTTGTCAGGTTTCAGCTCTGTGCTCTCTCTCTCATTCCAGGCGGTTGTCAGGTTTCAGCTCTGTGCTCTCTCTGGTTCCAGGAGGTTGTCAGGTTTCAGCTCTGTGCTCTCTCTGGTTCCAGGCGGTTGTCAGGTTTCAGCTCTGTGCTCTCTCTCTGGTTCCAGGTGGTTGTCAGGTTTCAGCTCTGTGCTCTCTCTCTGGTTCCAGGCGGTTGTCAGGTTTCAGCTCTGTGTTCTCTCTCTGGTTCCAGGTGGTTGTCAGGTTTCAGCTCTGTGCCCTCTCTGGTTCCAGGCGGTTGTCAGGTTTCAGCTCTGTGCTGTCTCTCTGGTTCCAGGTGGTTGTCAGGTTTCAGCTCTGTGTTCTCTCTCTGGTTCCAGGCGGTTGTCAGGTTTCAGCTCTGTGCTCTCTCTATGGTTCCAGGTGGTTGTCAGGTTTCAGCTCTGTGCTCTCTCTGGTTCCAGGCGGTTGTCAGGTTTCAGCTCTGTACTCTCTCTCTGGTTCCAGGCAGTTGTCAGGTTTCAGCTCTGTGCTCTCTGGTTCCAGGCGGTTGTCAGGTTTCAGCTCCGTGCTCTCTCTGGTTCCAGGCGGTTGTCAGGTTTCAGCTCTGTGCTCTCTCTGGTTCCAGGAGGTTGTCAGGTTTCAGCTCTGTGCTCTCTCTCTGGTTCCAGGAGGTTGTCAGGTTTCAGCTCTGTGCTCTCTCTCTCTCTCTCTCTCTGCTTCCAGGCGGTTGTCAGGTTTCAGCTCTGTGCTCTCTCTCTGGTTCCAGGTGGTTGTCAGGTTTCAGCTCTGTGCTCTCTCTCTGGTTCCAGGTGGTTGTCAGGTTTCAGCTCTGTGCTCTTTCTGGTTCCAGGAGGTTGTCAGGTTTCAGCTCTGTGCTCTCTCTGGTTCCAGGCGGTTGTCAGGTTTCAGCTCTGTGCTCTCTCTCTGGTTCCAGGCGGTTGTCAGGTTTCAGCTCTGTGCTCTCTGGTTCCAGGCGGTTGTCAGGTTTCAGCTCTGTGCTCTCTCTGTTTCCAGGCGGTTGTCAGGTTTCAGCTCTGTGCTCTCTCTGGTTCCAGGAGGTTGTCAGGTTTCAGCTCTGTTCTCTCTCTCTGGTTCCAGGAGGTTGTCAGGTTTCAGCTCTGTGCTCTCTCTCTCTGCTTCCAGGCGGTTGTCAGGTTTCAGCTCTGTGCTCTCTCTCTGGTTCCAGGTGGTTGTCAGGTTTCAGCTCTGTGCTCTCTCTCTGGTTCCAGGCGGTTGTCAGGTTTCAGCTCGGTGCTCTTTCTGGTTCCAGGAGGTTGTCAGGTTTCAGCTCTGTGCTCTCTCTGGTTCCAGGCGGTAGTCAGGTTTCAGCTCTGTGCTCTCTCTCTCTGGTTCCAGGCAGTTGTCAGGTTTCAGCTCTGTGCTCTCTCTCTGGTTCCAGGCGGTTGTCAGGTTTCAGCTCTGTGATCTCTCTGGTTTCAGCTCTGTGCTCTCTCTGGTTACAGGCGGTTGTCAGGTTTCAGCTCTGTGTTCTCTCTCTGGTTCCAGGTGGTTGTCAGGTTTCAGCTCTGTGCCCTCTCTGGTTCCAGGCGGTTGTCAGGTTTCAGCTCTGTGCTGTCTCTCTGGTTCCAGGCGGCTGTCAGGTTTCAGCTCTGTGCTCTCTCTGGTTCCAGGCAGTTGTCAGGTTTCAGCTCTGTGCTCTCTCTGGTTCCAGGAGGTTGTCAGGTTTCAGCTCTGTGCTCTCTCTGGTTCCAGGCGGTTGTCAGGTTTCAGCTCTGTGCTCTCTCTGGTTCCAGGCGGTTGTCAGGTTTCAGCTCTGTGCTCTCTCTGGTTCCAGGCGGTTGTCAGGTTTCAGCTCTGTGCTCTCTCTCTGGTTCCAGGAGGTTGTCAGGTTTCAGCTCTGTGCTCTCTCTCTCTGTCCAGGCGGTTGTCAGGTTTCTGAGCTCTGTGCTCTCTCTCTCATTCCAGGCGGTTGTCAGGTTTCAGCTCTGTGCTCTCTCTGGTTCCAGGAGGTTGTCAGGTTTCAGCTCTGTGCTCTCTCTGGTTCCAGGCGGTTGTCAGGTTTCAGCTCTGTGCTCTCTCTCTGGTTCCAGGTGGTTGTCAGGTTTCAGCTCTGTGCTCTCTCTCTGGTTCCAGGCGGTTGTCAGGTTTCAGCTCTGTGTTCTCTCTCTGGTTCCAGGTGGTTGTCAGGTTTCAGCTCTGTGCCCTCTCTGGTTCCAGGCGGTTGTCAGGTTTCAGCTCTGTGCTGTCTCTCTGGTTCCAGGTGGTTGTCAGGTTTCAGCTCTGTGTTCTCTCTCTGGTTCCAGGCGGTTGTCAGGTTTCAGCTCTGTGCTCTCTCTATGGTTCCAGGTGGTTGTCAGGTTTCAGCTCTGTGCTCTCTCTGGTTCCAGGCGGTTGTCAGGTTTCAGCTCTGTGCTCTCTCTCTGGTTCCAGGCAGTTGTCAGGTTTCAGCTCTGTGCTCTCTGGTTCCAGGCGGTTGTCAGGTTTCAGCTCTGTGCTCTCTCTGGTTCCAGGCGGTTGTCAGGTTTCAGCTCTGTGCTCTCTCTGGTTCCAGGAGGTTGTCAGGTTTCAGCTCTGTGCTCTCTCTGGTTCCAGGAGGTTGTCAGGTTTCAGCTCTGTGCTCTCTCTCTCTCTCTCTCTGCTTCCAGGCGGTTGTCAGGTTTCAGCTCTGTGCTCTCTCTCTGGTTCCAGGTGGTTGTCAGGTTTCAGCTCTGTGCTCTCTCTCTGGTTCCAGGTGGTTGTCAGGTTTCAGCTCTGTGCTCTTTCTGGTTCCAGGAGGTTGTCAGGTTTCAGCTCTGTGCTCTCTCTGGTTCCAGGCGGTTGTCAGGTTTCAGCTCTGTGCTCTCTCTCTCTGGTTCCAGGCAGTTGTCAGGTTTCAGCTCTTTGCTCTCTCTCTGGTTCCAGGCGCACCCCTGAGGGGCCCCTGTGTTGAGGATCAGCGTGGCGAATGTGTTGTTACCTACCCTTACCGGTCCAGGATCCACTTGCAGAGGGAGGTATTTTAGTCCCAGTGTCTTTAACTTATTGATGAACTTTGAGGGCACTATGGTATTGAACGCTGAGCTGTAGTCAATGAACAGCATTCTCACATAGGTATTCCTTTCGTCCAGGTGGGAAATGGCAGTGTGGAGTGCAATAGAGATGGCATCATCTGTGGATCTGTTTGGGCGGTATGTAAATTGAAGTGGGTCTAGGGTTTCTGGGATGGTGGTGTTGATGTGAGCCATGACCAGCCTTTCAAAGCGTTTCATGGCTACAGACATGAGTGCTACGGGTCGGTAGTCATTAGGCAGGTTACCTAAGTGTTGTTGGGCACAGGCACTATGGTGGTCTGCTTGAAACATGTTGGTATTACAGACTCGGACAGGGAGAGGTTGAAAATGTCAGTGAAGACAATTGCCAGTTGGTCAGCGCATGCTCGCAGTACACGTTCTGGTAATGTTGACCTGTTTAACAGTCTTACTCACATTGGCTACGGAGAGCGTGATCACACAGTCTTCCGGAACACTACTACTACTACACTACTACCAATAGTACTGAATTTGCTACTACTGATACTACTGCTGATACTACTGATACTGCTACTGCTAGTACTACTACTACTACTAATGCTGCTGCTGCTGCTACTAATATTACTACTAATGCTGCTGCTGCTGCTACTACTACTACTAATGCTGCTACTACTACTACTACTAATGCTGCTGCTGCTACTACTGATAATACTTATACTGATACTACTACTAATACTGCTGCTGCTACTAATACTGCTGCTGCTGCTACTACTACTAATACTGCTGCTGCTCCTGCTGCTAATATTACTACTACTACTAATGTTGCTGCTACTAATACTAATACTACTGCTACTACTGATACTACTACTACTGGTATTACTACTAATACTGCTATTCCTACTAATACTACTGCTGCTACTACCACTGCTACTACTATTAATACTACCGCTGCTACTACTACTACTAATACCTAGTATTGGTATTAATATAACTAATACTACTAATGTTACTACTGCTACTACTACTGCTACTATGATACTACTACTACTACTACTACTATTACTACTATTACTAATACTACTGATACTGCGGCTGCTGCTGCTACTACTACTGCTGCTGCTAATATTACTACTACTGATGCTACTACTACTAATACTGCTGCTACTACTGCTATTACTACTACTACAAATGCTGCTGCTGCTACTACTGATACTACTACTACTACTACTACTGCTACTACTGCGTTTACTACTACTACTACCACTATTGCTGCTAATATTACTACTAATACTACTGATACTGCTAATTATGATGCTACTGTTGCTACTACTGTTACTACTGCTACTACTACTGCTGCTACAACAAATGTTGCTACTGCTGCTACTACTGACACGACTACTACTACTACTACTACTACTATTATGCTCCTACTCTGTTTTATTCTGCCTGCTCTGCTCCCAGTGTGGCACACAGCCCTGGTCTTATCACTCCTCCGGCTCTGTCTGAGGAGAGATCTTCAAGGTCCCCTTTAACCCCACAGGGTCATATTCATTGGGGCACACCGTAGCAAAAACATTTGTGTTTGTTATTGGACACATTTTTAGTTTTTTGTTGAGTAAATTGTTTTTCTTCCGATCTGGGCCTAGTGAATGCAACCCAGGACTCTACCCCCCATCTCTCCATTACCTTCTCCACCCCTATCCTACCCCTGACAAACACAGACCTTCTCCACCACTACCCTACCCCTGACAAACACTGAGCTTCTCTACCACTACCCTACCCCCCGACAAACAACGACCTTCTCTACCACTACCCTACCCCCCTGACAAACACTGACCTTCTCCACTACTACCATACCCCCTGACAAACACTGAGCTTCTCCACCACTACCCTACCCCCCGACAAACAACGACCTTCTCTACCACTACCCTACCTCTGACGAACACTGACCTTCTCCACCACTACCCTACCCCTGACAAGCACTGACCTTCTCCACCACTACCCTACCCCTGACAAACACTGAGCTTCTCCACCACTACCCTACCCCCCCTGACAAACATTGACCTTCTCCACCACTACCATACCCACCTGACAAACACTGACCTTCTCCACAACTACCCTACCTCCGACAAACACTGACCTTCTCCATCACTACCATACCCCCTGACAAACACTGACCTTCACCACCACTACCCAACCTCCGACAAACACTGACCTTCTCCACCACTACCCTGCCTCTGACAAACACTGACCTTCTCCACCACTACCCTACCCCCCTGACAAACACTGACCTTCTCCATCACTACCATACCCCCTAACAAACACGGACATTATCCACCACTACCATACCCCCCTGACAAACACTGACCTTCTCCACCACTACCCTGTCTCTGACAAACACTGGCCTTCTCAACCACTACCCTGTCTCTAACAAACACTGACCTTCTCCACCACTACCCGACCTCCGACAAACACTGACCTTCTCCACCACTACCCTGCCTCTGACAAACACGACCTTCTCCATCACTACCCTACCTCCGACAAACACTGACCTTCTCTACCACTACCCTATCCCCCCTGACAAACACCTACCTTCTCAACCACTACCCTGTCTCTGACAAACACTGACCTTCTCCATCACTACTCTACTCCCTGACAAACACTGACCTTCTCCACCACTACCCTACCTCTGACAAACACTGACCTTCTCCACCACTACCCTACCCCTGACAACCACTGATATTCTCCACCACTACCCTACCTCTGACAAACACTGACCTTCTCTACCACTACCATATCCCCCTTGACAAACACTGACCTTCTCCACCACTACCCTGTCTCTGACAAACACTGGCCTTCTCCACCACTACTCTACCCCCCCCGACAAACACTGACCTTCTCCACTACTACCCTACCTCTGACAAACACTGACCTCTCACGACCACTACCCTACCCCCGACAAACACTGACCTTCACGACCACTACCCTACCCCCCTGACAAACACTGACCTTCTCCACCACTACCACACCCCCCTGTCAAACACTGACCTTCTCCACCACTATCCTACCCCTGACAAACACTGACCTTCACGACCACTACCCTACCCCCGACAAACACTGACCTTCACGACCACTACCCTAGCCCCCTGACAAACACGGACCTTCTCCACCACTACCACACCCCCCTGACAAACAGTGACCTTCACGACCACTACCCTACACCCCTGACAAACAGTGACCTTCTCCACCACTACCCTACCTCTGACAAACACGGTTCTTCTCCAGTCTTTATTAAGTCCTCCCCATAGACTATACAGACTCACTTCTTTTGACATATTGTTCTTGACTTTGTCGTTTCTTTCCTTTGCTCTGCGTTTGTTTCCGCCAGGTACCTGAGACCGTATGCGCATGTGATGTTAATCCTCCTGCCTAACACGCATCATCACAAACAGCATTTTCTGTTGTTATATCCCCCTTTTTTCAGCACAGCCGCCTTGGGGACCGTTTCACGTTGCTCCAACTGAATATATGGGTGGAAGCAACAGTGCCGGCCGGCTACAGTCTGTTTAATCTGTTAAATGGGGAATGATGGGTGTAAATGACGGTGAGGGGTCGTATATTATTGGTATGGGCAGCACTGTCATTGTGAATGAAGTTGAGAGGAGATGTGAAATATTTAGAGTTTTAGCCACGAACCCTTTACTCTACCAGCGGAGTGAGCTAAAGCCAGATAGATTTCAAATACATTTTGAACTGTACATTCCTCTCTGACTTCTAAAGCCAGATAGATTGCAAATACATTGAAACATTCCTCTCTCTCTCTCTCTCTCTCTCTCTCTCTCTCTCTCTCTCTCTCTCTCTCTCTCTCTCTCTCTCTCTCTCTCTCTCTCTCTCTCCTCTCTCTCTCTCTCTCTCTCCCCTCTCTATCTCTCTCTCTCTCTCTTCCTCCCTCTCTCTCTCTCTCTTCCTCCCTCTCTCTCTCTCCCTCTCTCTCTCCCCCCCTCTCTCTCTCTCTCTCTCTCTCTTCCTCCCTCTCTCTCTCTCTCTCTCCTCCTCTCTCTCTCTCTCTCTCTCTCTCTCTCTCTCTCCTCTCTCTCTCTCTCTTCCTCCCTCCCTCTCTCTCTCTCTCTCTCCCCCTCTCTCTCTCTCTCACTTCCCCCTCTCTTTCCTACACCCTCTCTCCCCTTGCTTTTGGTGCAATGCAGTGGCTCCACCACATTGGAGACACAAGAGCTTTGGCATGCCAGGTCTTTCTCTCGCTCTCTCTCTCTCTTCTCTCCCCCTCTTTCTCCCTCTCTTAATCCAAAGAGGAGGGCTCATTGAAAACCAGAAACAAAGCGATGACAAGGACCCAAGCTGTAACCTCCTGATTTACATATCAAAAAGCACAAGATTTGAAAATGGGAAGAAAGAATGGATTCCTTTGCCCTCATTCTGTTAGAAAGAACTACATCTTTCCATATTCATCACACAGCCGTATAGTTTGTTAAAAAAAAAAACTATTTTGAAACTGCTCACGAGGCAACCACTTCTCCCACTTGACTTTGATATCAGCTGAATATAGACACTCTGATCTGAAACAAATCTCAATGTTATATGGGATATAGTCGCATCATCCGTGGCACCTTGATATAGTTTTGGGAAGGTGATGATTGACATTGTCTCATGCCATCAATCTCCTAGACATGCAGGTGACAGTTCCTGTCCATTGTTGACGTGTAGCCTGGATTTGTATTCATCTTTGTCAAAAGATGTGCACACCTATTAATATTCTGCCAGTGAACAGCGATTTGAAAACAGTTGTGTAGTTACCAAATGGAGCATATTGCTTGTTTTCGTTGGAGTACACATACTCTGTTTTATGTTATTTTTATACTCCATAGTGACATTTATAGGACAAATCAAGGCCAAAGATTAGTGAGCGAGCAACTTGCTCTGTGGAGGTCCCTTTCCTTGTTCTGCGAAGGTCCCTTTCCTTGTTCTGCGAAGGTCCCTACCCTTGTTCTGCGAAGGTCCCTTTCCTTGTTCTGCGAAGGTCCCTTTCCTTGTTCTGCGAAGGTCCCTTTCCTTGTTCTGCGAAGGTCCCTTTCCTTGTTCTGCGAAGGTCCCTACCCTTGTTCTGCGAAGGTCCCTTTCCTTGTTCTGCGAAGGTCCCTTTCCTTGTTCTGCGAAGGTCCCTTTCCTTGTTCTGCGAAGGTCCCTTTCCTTGTTCTGCGAAGGTCCCTTTCCTTGTTCTGCGAAGGTCCCTTTCCTTGTTCTGTGAAGGTCCCTTTCCTTGTTCTGCGAAGGTCCCTTTCCTTGTTCTGCGAAGGTCCCTTTCCTTGTTCTGCGAAGGTCCCTTTCCTTGTTCTGCGGAGGTCCCTTCCCTTGCTCTGCGGAGGTCCATTCCCTTGCTCTGTGGAGGTCCATTCCCTTGCTCTGTGGAGGTCCATTCCCTTGCTCTGTGGAGGTCCCTTCCCTTGTTCTGCGGAGGTCCATTCCCTTGTTCTGCGGAGGTCCCTTCCCTTGCTCTGCGGAGGTCCCTTCCCTTGTTCTGCGGAGGTCCCTTCCCTTGCTCTGCGGAGGTCCATTCCCTTGTTCTGCGAAGGTCCCTTTCCTTGTTCTGCGAAGGTCCCTTTCCTTGTTCTGCGAAGGTCCCTTTCCTTGTTCTGCGGAGGTCCCTTCCCTTGCTCTGCGGAGGTCCATTCCCTTGCTCTGTGGAGGTCCATTCCCTTGCTCTGTGGAGGTCCATTCCCTTGCTCTGTGGAGGTCCATTCCCTTGCTCTGTGGAGGTCCATTCCCTTGCTCTGTGGAGGTCCATTCCCTTGCTCTGTGGAGGTCCATTCCCTTGCTCTGTGGAGGTCCATTCCCTTGCTCTGTGGAGGTCCATTCCCTTGCTCTGTGGAGGTCCCTTCCCTTGTTCTGAGGAGGTCCCTTCTCTTGTTCTGCAGAGGTCCCTTCATGGCGTTACCAACCCCATGTTTGCATTGTGCCATACAGGTCAATCAAACCTAAGCACATTGCTTTTCAATTACAATAAGTCTCTCTTTTGTAACATGACCATGGTCTTTTTTGTTGCCTAGTAATATCTACAGACAAAACTCATTTGGTACAACGTCCTTCTGAGGAGTTCTTCTAAAGGCCTGTTACTGTAGCTTGGTTTCGCATGCATCGCCTCCCACTCCATTGTATACAGCACAACCAGAATGAATCCCACCCCATAATAATCCCAACTATTTTCAGCCAACGCTCCCACTCATCAAAATCCAAAAGACAAGGCCTCCGAATTAGTATTCCATGCATGGCGTTACATAATGCCTTTGTTTTTCATGCTTGATCACTCCGCCAGGCACAAACATAGTTTATTAATGAATGGAGTGGCATGAGAGAGAGAGAGAGAGAGGGGGGGGGGGTAGAATCCTTGTGCACACCATAGGAACAAGGCAAGGAGGCATGAAGAAATGGCGCCCCACCCCTGTTGAGGTCAGTGTTCAGCCTCCCTGAAGGACAGGTAATAACCTGTCATGATTGCACACCGACACAGACGTGATAGATGACATACAGTATCTGACATGTTAATCACGTGGACACTTGAGCTGCCAGAGAGCATTGGATAGTGCAGCGGAGATGTTTGATGAAGAGATGTTTGCTGTTGGAAATTTTAAATGCAGAGCTTGTTGTTCCATGAATAAATTAGACAATCCTCCCCTAACTTAATAACGTACAAGTGGCATGAATGGATATGAAGTCACACATCTCTTTTGATTTAATTGTAATGCAGGGTTATCAAGCGGGGTTAATGTGTTTGCTGTTGGCTCGTCCTCGCACAAAGGTATGTGTTTGTCTCTGCAGCGTCCTCCGCTTTTAAAGTTATTTTACAAATCCATGCAACAAAATAAAAAGAGTACATTCAGAAAGAGTCATTCAGACGCTTATGATTGGGTTCCAACTGATCAAATGTCCTTCGATCTGGTCTTTATCACACTGTCTCCCGAAGTCATCACAACAGCTGTGATTGGATAGTTCGGTTTGGCTCATCCATCTGAAACGCCTGGTTCAAATTGGAACAAGTAATATGTTTTTTGTCAGGGGCTCTACTTTGAGTTGTGCATGTTCCGTTCGGGATGGGGACCTGTCCTGAGCAACAGTGGTTTTAATTTAAATAGATTTTGTCTCAGCCAATGGCAGTGGTTTAATAGATAGTATATGTGACCTGATCTGCGGTGTCCCCTTCACTCCTAACAGGTTCTGATGGCTGGAGTTAAATTACAAACACTGCCTCTCTGCTCCTTGATCTGTTGAGACAGATTTATGCACATGCACGCAAGCACACACACACACACACACACACACACACACACACACACACACACACACACACACACACACACACACACACACACACACACACACACACACACACACACACACACACACACACACACACACACACACAGAGAAGAAGTCAGCAACACACACACACATTGTTGTGGGGATGTAACATCGCTCAAAGTCATGAAGTTCTAGAATGTCACACCATGTGGCTTGAGTCTGTAATGATTTACAATGTTTCTTCAACGTTTCTGTAGCGTTCCTGTAATGTTAAAGCCTCTCAGTGCCCCAGTACACTAGATACCCAGACCGCCTCGCCGTTCTCTTCACACCCCCTCTATCTGTGTATTACCTTCATCTCCTTCACTTACACTGCAAATTACATCATTTACTTTGTCTGCATTCTCTGGATTAGTGGTGCCTCTACTTCTTCTTCTTCTTCTCTCTCTCTCTCTCTCTCTCTCTCTCTCTCTCTCTCTCTCTGTGTCTCTGTATCTCCCTCTCTCTCTCTTTCTCTCTCTCTTTTTGTCTTTGTCTATCTCTTTGTCTGTCTCACACACTCTTTGTGGTGTGACTATTCACGTCTGTGTAGGTGTGTGTCGGAGGGAAGAAATGGTGGGTCTTGCCCTTTGGTATCAGCAAAGAGAATGGTGGGGCTTGTACTTTGATATCAACCAATAAAAAGATGTGGCTTCTGTAGCTCAGTTGGTAGAGCATGGCGCTTGTAACGCCGGGGTAGTGGGTTCGATCCCCGGGACCACCCATACGTAGAATGTATGCACACATGACTGTAAGTCGCTTTGGATAAAAGCGTCTGCTAAATGGCATATACTATACTATGTGGCTTGTCCTTTGGTATCAGCCAATAGAATGGTGGGGCTTGTTCTTTGGTATCAGCCAATAGAATGATGGGGCTTGTGCTTTGGTATCAGCCAATAGAATGGTGGGGCTTGTGCTTTGGTATCAGCCAATAGAATGGTGGGGCTTGTTCTTTGGTATCAGCCAATAGAATGGTGGTGCTTGTCTTTGGTATCAGCCAATAGAATGGTGGTGCTTGTCTCTGGTATCAGCCAATAGAATGGTGGGGCTTGTCTCTGGTATCAGCCAATAGAATGGTGGGGCTTGTTCTTTGGTATCAGATTGACTGAACACCATCGACAGGCTCTGTTGTGTGTGGACCTGTAGTTGAATTGTGGCCAGACCATTTGAACGCTGGAGCATTGAGTCTAAATGTGTAGATGAATGTCACAGGAGGTTGGTGGCACCTTAATTGGGGAGGATGAGCTTGTGGTAATGGTTGGAGCGGAATAGGTGGAATGATATCAAATACACCAAACACATGGTTTCCATGTGTTTGATGCCAATATTATGAGCCGTCCTTCCCTCAGCAGCCGCCACTGGTGAATGTGTTGATCACATTTCCAACCGTGGTGTGATAGCACCATTCTTTACACCGCCGCACTACACTACAGTTTGGTACTAGAAATATCAACGGCACTTAAAGAAAGGAGGTTGAGGTCAGTGCTTTGTTGCCACGCATGACTGAGTCTGACATAGCACCACCACTAGCCAGCCTGTTTCTGTGAAGTGAGTGATTTTGGCGAATGGTGTTGTCGCTCCAAACGCCAGCATTCTGCTATAGACTTTATGGTTGTCTCACAGTAGTAGTATGTTGTAGCGGTCTTTCCCTGTCTCTTTTATTTTATCCACGATGATTTAGAGGAGTTGGACAGGTGAAAATAAGTCCACTAGTTGGACTCCTTATTGTTCTCGCCAATTTTGGTATTTTTTGTGAGAGAAAAAAATGCACATCTGAGTTATCTTGTTGCAGGAAACAATGTGCTGATATCTTAAAAGAAAACGGTAAGTTGTATTCATTAGGGCACACCGTATCAAAACAGTTTAAAACGGTGTGGAAAGGAGAATTTGTATTTCTTATTGGAAAAGTTTAATGTTTTACTCCGTTTCGGATTGACACAGGAAGACAAGGAATGAGCTAGTGAGACAAGGAAGCCCCTTTACAGTGCTGAGACTCTTCCTTTGTCTCGACCCCTTTAGAATGCTGAGACTCTCCCTTTGTCTCGGCCCCTTTAGAATGCTGAGACTCTCTCTTTGTCTCGGGCCCTTTAGAGTGCTGAGACTCTCCCTTTGTCTCGGCCCCTTTAGAATGCTGAGACTCTCTCTTTGTCTCGACCCCTTTAGAGTGCTGAGACTCTCCCTTTGTCTCGACCCCTTTAGAATGCTGAGACTCTCCCTTTGTCTCGGCCCCTTTAGAATGCTGAGACTCTCTCTTTGTCTCGACCCCTTTAGAGTGCTGAGACTCTGTCTTTGTCTCGACCCCTTTAGAGTGCTGAGACTCTCCCTTTGTCTCAGCTCCTGAAGGTGTAAACGGTGACACTCCCTTTGTCTCAGCTCCTAAACGTTTAAACGGTGACGCTCCCTTTGTCTCAGCTCCTGAAGGTGTAAACGTTGACACTCCCTTTGTCTCAGCTCCTGAAGGTGTAAACGTTGACACTCCCTTTGTCTTAGCTCCTAAAGGTGTAAACGGTGACACTCCCTTTGTCTCAGCTCCTAAAGGTGTAAACGGTGACACTCCCTTTGTCTCAGCTCCTGAAGGTGTAAACGGTGACACTCCCTTTGTCTCAGCTCCTGAAGGTGTAAACGGTGACACTCACTTTGTCTCAGCTCCTAAAAGTGTAAACGGTGACACTCCCTTTGTCTCAGCTCCTAAAGGTGTAAACGGTGACACTCCCTTTGTCTCGGCCTCTGAAGGTGTAAACGTTGACACTCCCTTTGTCTCAGCTCCTAAAGGTGTAAACGGTGACACTCCCTTTGTCTCAGCTCCTAAAGGTGTAAACGGTGACACTCCCTTTGTCTCAGCTCCTAAAGGTGTAAACGTTGACACTCCCTTTGTCTCAGCTCCTAAAGGTGTAAACGGTGACACTCCCTTTGTCTCAGCTCCTAAAGGTGTAAACGGTGACACTCCCTTTGTCTCAGCTCCTGAAGGTGTAAACGTTGACACTCCCTTTGTCTCAGCTCCTAAAGGTGTAAACGGTGACACTCCCTTTGTCTCAGCTCCTAAAGGTGTAAACGGTGACACTCCCTTTGTCTCAGCTCCTGAAGGTGTAAACGGTGACACTCCCTTTGTCTCAGCTCCTGAAGGTGTAAACGGTGACACTCCCTTTGTCTCAGCTCCTAAAAGTGTAAACGGTGACACTCCCTTTGTCTCAGCTCCTAAAGGTGTAAACGGTGACACTCCCTTTGTCTCAGCCTCTGAAGGTGTAAACGTTGACACTCCCTTTGTCTCAGCTCCTAAAGGTGTAAACGGTGACACTCCCTTTGTCTCAGCTCCTAAAGGTGTAAACGGTGACACTCCCTTTGTCTCAGCTCCTGAAGGTGTAAACGGTGACACTCCCTTTGTCTCAGCTCCTAAAGGTGTAAACGGTGACACTCCCTTTGTCTCAGCTCCTGAAGGTGTAAACGGTGACACTCCCTTTGTCTCAGCTCCTGAAGGTGTAAACGGTGACACTCCCTTTGTCTCAGCTCCTGAAGGTGTAAACGTTGACACTCCCTTTGTCTCAGCTCCTGAAGGTGTAAACGGTGACACTCCCTTTGTCTCAGCTCCTGAAGGTGTAAACGGTGACACTCCCTTTGTCTCAGCTCCTGAAGGTGTAAACGGTGACACTCCCTTTGTCTCAGCTCCTGAAGGTGTAAACGGTGACACTCCCTTTGTCTCAGCCGCTGAAGGTGTAAACGGTGACACTCCCTTTGTCTCAGCCGCTGAAGGTGTAAACGGTGACACTCCCTTTGTCTCAGCTCCTAAAGGTGTAAACATTGACACTCCCTTTGTCTCAGCTCCTAAAGGTGTAAACGTTGACACTCCCTTTGTCTCTGCCCCTGAAGGTGCAAGCGGTGAGAGTAGTGAAAGCAGATTAAATATTCAAAGGTCAATGAGCAGTTACGCAATGGTGGTTCTGTAGTGAACAACAAGGCATTCCTAAGGATGGCAGGGAACAATGTGTACAGCTGAAATAGTATGACGTCTTATTTATAATTAACTTTTAAGTATTTCAGGTGCACTTGAATTGGTTTACAGTCATTTACAACAATGTTTTGGGTGGGCGAGTTTAGCATTTTGGGGATTATTCCATCGATCCATTTTGTAAAGCAAGATAAATCAAATTCCAAATTGTATTTGTTTCTCTTCAACATTCTTTGTGTGTTTGATTGAGCCACCTGAAGCACCAGCCGGGCGGGGTGTATCACTTTTGGGACGCTTCTATTGGTTCCATTGTACCAGGAAATGTCAAAACAGCACTGCTAAAGTATTTGAAAGAAAACTATTTTGAACCCAGGTCTGAATCAAGCGCATACAAAGTATTTGAAAGGAAGCAATACTATTTTGTCCCAGGTCTGCTGAAAATTCTCTATTTCTGAATTTACAGTAGGAGCTGAATTCCCTCTTTTGCTCTGATTGAAGTGTGGGAGAGGCAGATAATGATTCATCAGTAATCAACATCTCATAGGGAACCAGTCCTTCACCTAGCCTACACTTATCCCGTGTGTGGCATCTCATGGCAAGCCTCACATACGCTGTACCTCAAAAGATTACATTTAATTCTCTGTGTTTAAGCGTGAATCAAATGGCGAACCGTCACAGGCCCAAAAACAATGAGGATATGACATTTTGAAAATGCAAAGAGGCTGTTTTTATCTCTCCATCAAGCTAATAAGGAAATTAATGACCAAATTAATAATTAGTGAGGCAAATTAGCATACAACAATTAGCATACTGGATACTTGCTGAAGGTGCATCTCCCTGAATCAGACACTAGTCTCGCGCCTTCAGATCATTGCGGAAGCTTATTAATACTTGAAGCCTAAGCACTAGCTGAACATTAATTTGGAATTCCCCAATGACACGTGCATGCTATTACAGTCATGTTTGTAATCCCTACTGGGTAAATATGCTTAGCCGTGAAAGCAGATTAAGACAACATTGTGTTCATTTGTCCCAAATTACCTCAGCAATCTAAGGAAGTGGTCTTCAGCAACTGTACACTATTATTATTTTTGTTATGCGTGGACTATTCAATCAAAGCCAACATTGGGAAGTTTCTCAGTCCAATCAAAACAACTTTCTGATACAAGCATGTGCATTTCTATTTGTGTAATCCATAAGAGTACTTGCAGTATATGTGAAACTATTTTGACATCAAACACTCTTTCCCACAAACAGCTCTGGACACATTTAGTTTTTTGCTTTACCTTTCATTGAACTTTGCACCCAGTTTACCCATGGGGTTAAGGCACAACTTTAGCATTATCCACGGGTGGCGTAAGCAAGTTTTGTTGGTTTTTGAAGTTTCATTAAAGGTTATTGTGTCAGAGGTGCTGCGTGATGCTAAACAAATGGTGTTTTTTGATTCTGACTCGGGTGTTCCTCTCCCGGAGCAACCCTGAGACAGGCCCAGAGGTGGTTGATTGACATTTGTGCTGAAGGTATCAGACAATAGAGGGCAGTGCAGACAAGTCCAGTGTTCTCCCAGCAACCCCCTATTTATGATTAGATTTCGATACTGTGCCTCAGGGAAAATAAGCACCCACATTTAGAGTCAGAGAAGATGAGAATGTTATGGAATATGAGTGTCTGAATGTCCGTACTAGCATTCTAAATTGTAGGCATTTTGGGTATGTGAAAATACCATTCTTTATAATATGTGAAATTTCTGAAATGTAGTATGCTTTAAATGCCAGGATGTTAAACTCATTAGGTTTTTCATCTAGTAGAATTTGCTGCACACTATTGACGAAGAGAATCATCTTTCGACACTGACACGCTTTTGACAGCAGATAATCAGATAAGGGGACACGCTCTACCAAAGGAAGAGTTACAGCTGCTTCGGTAAAATGCTTATGGGGATCCTTAAATTAAAACAAACAAAAAAAACTCAAATGAATGAAAGGCAGGATTTAACACAATTGCACATTAGATGAAGCCTTCGCAGTATGGACAAGCCTAGTATGTTGATATTTACACGTACTGCATTCGTTGTTTTATAGACAGTGTGTTCTAAATAGTAGGATGATTAGTACACAGCATGCAGTTTAAAGGGGCCATCTGCAGTTGCTAGATCCATTTTTGGACATTTATGATATGTACCCATTGGTTCTTGAAGAATATCACTAAGAATTGCCTCATAAACTTAGTTCAACTGTCGTAACCCATCAGAACCCAAAATATAAGCTTGTTTTAAGTCCAAGTAAATGTAAACAACCACTATATAGCCACAAAAACACGGTTAAAACTATACTTTTGATATCATGGATGATCAGTCCATAGTTCTGTCTATGAATTTGAGAGTGGTAACATTTCTCCATCCCTCAGCTTTTTACAGAAACAGGGGAGAATGCTTTGTTATTGTTTCAACAGCTGATTGCCGCTTTAAGTAAGTAGTAGACATGCAAGATTTCAGACATGGCCAGTGAATGAGGCAGAAGGTATGTCTAGCAATGCACCCGGTTTAAACCGGTTTTAGTAACAGGCATAGACTTTAGGGTTCATTATGAACTGGTTTAAACAGGTTTTAGTATCAAGCAGTTACTTTAGGGTTCATTATGAACTGGTTTAAACAGGTTTTAGTATCAAGCAGTTACTTTAGGGTTCATTATGAACCAGTTTAAACCGGTTTTAGTAACAGGCAGAGACTTTAGGGTTCATTATGAACCAGTTTAAACCAGTTTTAGTAACAGGCAGAGACTTTAGGGTTCATTATGAACCAGTTTAAACAGGTTTTAGTATCAAGCAGTTACTTTAGGGTTCATTATGAACCAGTTTAAACCGGTTTTAGTAACAAGCAGTTACTTTAGGGTTCATTATGAACAAGTTTAAACCGGTTTTAGTAACAAGCAGTTACTTTAGGGTTCATTATGAACTGGTTTAAACAGGTTTTAGTAACAGGCAGAGACTTTAGGGTTCATTATGAACCAGTTTAAACAGGTTTTAGTATCAAGCAGTTACTTTAGGGTTCATTATGAACCAGTTTAAACCGGTTTTAGTAACAAGCAGTTACTTTAGGGTTCATTATGAACCAGTTTAAACCGGTTTTAGTAACAAGCAGTTACTTTAGGGTTCATTATGAACTGGTTTAAACAGGTTTTAGTATCAAGCAGTTACTTTAGGGTTCATTATGAACTGGTTTAAACAGGTTTTAGTAACAAGCAGTTACTTTAGGGTTCATTATGAACCAGTTTAAACCGGTTTTAGTAACAAGCAGTTACTTTAGGGTTCATTATGAACTGGTTTAAACAGGTTTTAGTATCAAGCAGTTACTTTAGGGTTCATTATGAACCAGTCTAAACCGGTTTTAGTAACAGGCAGAGACTTTAGGCTTCATTATGAAAGGGGGGAAGCATTTAGTATTAGTCTATGAGAGGATGCGTCACACTCTGAAGAGTTCATAAACATTATTGTCCTTGAGTACTGAAAAGAACACAACGTACCAAAATGAAGGTGAATTACAACATTTGCGTCCCCCTTCACTCTAAGCACTACTTCAATCTGTGAATAGAGTGATATAAATGTCTAATGCATCATAATTGTTGTTCTGAAAATGGAAATGTATTCAGCTTGTATTTTACTGTTTTATCATTAGCTTCAAGCTGTAGGCCTACACAGCATCTGTTATGGTGGTATACTATTGTGTTTTTTAATTTCTACCAATATCAAATAAAAGTAGAGACGCCCTACTAGTTGACAGCTGCACCTTTATACTTCTGAAACTGATAACCAGAGTTTCGGAGTTTGAAGAAAGTTTGGAGCTTTGCGTCAGAGGAACTGTCTGGGCAGGCAGTAGGCTGGCGAGAGAGAAAGACAGAGGAACTGTCTGGGCAGGCAGTAGGCTGGCGAGAGAGAAAGACAGAGGAACGGTCTGGGCAGGCAGTAGGCTGGCGAGAGAGAAAGACCGAGGAACTGTCTGGGCAGGCAGTAGGCTGGCGAGAGAGAAAGACAGAGGAACTGTCTGGGCAGGCAGTAGGCTGGCGAGAGAGAAAGACAGAGGAACTGTCTGGGCAAGAGGCTGGCGAGAGAGAAAGACAGAGGAACTGTCTGGGCAGGCAGTAGGCTGGCGAGAGAGAAAGACAGAGGAACTGTCTGGGCAGGCAGTAGGCTGGCGAGAGAGAAAGACAGAGCAACTGTCTGGGCAGGCAGTAGGCTGGCGAGAGAGAAAGACAGAGGAACTGTCTGGGCAGGCAGTAGGCTGGCGAGAGAGAAAGACAGAGGAACTGTCTGGGCAGGCAGTAGGCTGGCGAGAGAGAAAGACAGAGGAACTGTCTGGGCAGGCAGTAGGCTGGCGAGAGAGAAAGACAGAGGAACTGTCTGGGCAGGCAGTAGGCTGGCGAGAGAGAAAGACAGAGGAACAGTCTGGGCAGGCAGTGGGCTGGCGAGAGAGAAAGACAGAGGAACTGTCTGGGAAGGCAGTAGGCTGGCGAGAGAGAAAGACAGAGGAACTGTCTGGGCAGGCAGTAGGCTGGCGAGAGAGAAAGACAGAGGAACTGTCTGGGCAGGCAGTAGGCTGGCGAGAGAGAAAGACAGAGGAACAGTCTGGGCAGGCAGTGGGCTGGCGAGAGAGAAAGACAGAGGAACTGTCTGGGCAGGCAGTAGGCTGGCGAGAGAAAAACAGAGCCATTGGAGTGGAAGAGTGCACAGCCTGCCAGAGAAGAAGCCAGCTGAGTGGAAGAGGGCACAGCCTGCCAGAGAAGAAGTGGACAAGGCTGGTGTAGCAGAGACTGGGCACTGAAAGACTGGAAACTGGTTGGAGGGAGCACTGGCACCGATAGGAACGCTCTATTTAGTGGACTCCCAGACTAGAAAAAGAAAAGGAGAGCTGCACCGTCTGGGAGCTCAGATGCAATCATTTAACAACCTAATAACCAACATTTCGACAGTCTGGGAGATCCATTTAGTGGACTCCCAGACTAGACCACAGATAGACATGCTCCATTTGATGGACTCCCAGACTAGACCACAGATAGACACGCTCCATTAATGAACTCCCAGACTAGACCACAGATAGACATGCTCAATATGGTGGACTCTCAGACTAGACCACAGATAGACATGCTCCATATGGTGGACTCTCAGACTAGACCACAGATAGACACGCTCCATTAATGAACTCCCAGACTAGACCACAGATAGACACGCTCAATATGGTGGACTTTCAGACTAGACCACAGATAGACATGCTCCATATGGTGGACTCTCAGACTAGACCACAGATAGACACGCTTCATATGGTGGACTCTCAGACTAGACCACAGATAGACACGCTCAATATGGTGGACTCTCAGACTAGACCACAGATAGACACGCTCCATATGGTGGATTAGACCACAGATGAACTCCATATGGTGGACTCTCAGACTAGACCACAGATAGACACACTCCATATGGTGGACTCTCAGACTAGACCACAGATAGACACACTCCATATGGTGGACTCTCAGACTAGACCACAGATAGACATGCTCCATATGGTGGACTCTCAGACTAGACCACAGATAGACATGCTCCATATGGTGGACTCTCAGACTAGACCACAGATAGACATGCTCCATATGGTGGACTCTCAGACTAGACCACAGATAGACATGCTCCATTTGATGGACTCTCAGAGTTTAGATGCAAATGAAGAAGGTGAGCCAGAGTGGCACCACATTTTCACACACTGTCACTGTCACTGTCACGCTCTTGGTTAACTCAAGTATAAGGATGTGACAGAACTTTATTAAGGCACACATTTAACGATAATGTTTCATTTGATACTGGTGTTGTAAACCTGCAATGTGCTTTCAAATTAAGTAGTAAGGACGGATTGACAATTAATGCAATGCCGCAAAGTGGGAGCCTGGTCCAAGATGTGTTTGTGCCGTCCAGGGGGTTGGGTAGGCTACTTTCTAAATGTAATCTGTTTACAGTCACTAGTTACTTGTCCAAATTGTTAATGAGTCACACAACTTTTGGATTACCCATACTCAGCAACATAATCTACCTTTTGGAAGAAGAACATAAAAGGAACCATCAAAAGCATTTGGTGTGTCATCATAGTTGTCTCTGACTTGTGGTCGAACTCACTCAGGTGGATCAAACTTAAACTACTATTTTTCCTTTTAGTTTATTTAGTAAATGTTTCTTACTTTTTAAAACGCTGTATTGTTGGTTAAGGGCTCGTAAGAAAGCATTTCACTGTAAGGTCTACCTACACCTCATGTGACAAATGCATTTTGATTTGCTTTGTTTCAATGAATCTCAAAGAAATCTCAATGCAATTATTATGTAAAACACAACCAAAATGTCCCTCATGTTCAAAACTAAAGACAGCATTTCCTTCCGTCTGAAAGCCAATTGCTTTTTTTTATAGCTATTCGATTGCCCAGGAGTCAGACTTGCCCAGTTCACATTTATTGGCAGAAATTGAAGCCAAATTCCCATGTTTTCAACCTGTCAGTTCAAATCCGTCAGGCCTGGATGAGCATGACAAGTGTCGGGAGGAAAAATCCCTGTTCTACCTATAAGCCGAACCCCCGGCCCTAACCCTAACCCCCTGAGGAGAGAAACAGAGGAGGGAGGGCCTCCAAAAAGCAGAGGGATTTGGAAAAAAGAGAGACAGACAGAGACAAAAAGGATAGCAAGAGAGAGAGAAAAACGAGACTGGCAAGCCTGCTCCTCGCTATATTGGAGAGGAGTGCTGTTACCAGGGCAACTAGTAGCCCCCTGATTGGTATTTGGAGCAGCAAGCGGATTTGCTGTTCTGTGGTCAGCTAATATGGTGCGTGGCTACTCCTCTCACAGCGCCGTACCCACACTTCACTGGGCAGGGGGACGGTGGTCATCCGCCTCTGGGCAAGGCGCCCCCCTTTGTTTGGTCGTGCCTCTGGGGCGGAGGATGGTGGGGGCGGCAGAGAGGGCGGCTGAGAGGGCGGCGGAGGATGCTGCAACGTCTCTCCATATTCTGATGGGCGTCATGATGAAACATTTTTCATGAGCATGCTAGCTACACGATGAGATCTTGTTTGTTTTTGGCACCAAAAGTCTCGCTGTACGAACGCTCAAGAGTTTATCTGAAATACCTCAGTTCAAGGTCAGAGCTGAGGAAAAGAAAAAGAGGCAAAGACAGAGGGAAGGGAAAGACTAGCTGACAAAGATGGTAACGTTCTGCCAAAGGCCGAGGGAAGGGAAAGACTAGCTGACAAAGATGGTAACGTTCTGCCAAAGGCAGAGGGAAGGGAAAGACTAGCTGACAAAGATGGTAACGTTCTGCCAAAGACCGAGGGAAGGGAAAGACTAGCTGACAAAGATGGTAACGTTCTGCCAAAGACCGAGGGAAGGGAAAGACTAGCTGACAAAGATGGTAACGTTCTGCCAAAGACCGAGGGAAGGGAAAGACTAGCTGACAAAGATGGTAACGTTCTGCCAAAGGCCGAGGGAAGGGAAATACTAGCTGACAGAGATGGTAACGTTCTGCCAAAGGCCGAGGGAAGGGAAAGACTAGCTGACAAAGATGGTAACGTTCTGCCAAAGGCCGAGGGAAGGGAAATACTAGCTGACAGAGATGGTAACGTTCTGCCAAAGGCCGAGGGAAGGGAAAGACTAGCTGACAAAGATGGTAACGTTCTGCCAAAGGCAGAGGGAAGGGCCTGACAAAGATGGCAGAGGGAAGAGGGAAGGGAAGTACTAGCTGACAGAGATGGTAACGTTCTGCCAAAGGCCGAGGGAAGGGAAAGACTAGCTGACAAAGATGGTAACGTTCTGCCAAAGGCCGAGGGAAGGGAAATACTAGCTGACAGAGATGGTAACGTTCTGCCAAAGGCCGAGGGAAGGGAAAGACTAGCTGACAAAGATGGTAACGTTCTGCCAAAGGCCGAGGGAAGGGAAAGACTAGCTGACAAAGATGGTAACGTTCTGCCAAAGGCCGAGGGAAGGGAAATACTAGCTGACAGAGATGGTAACGTTCTGCCAAAGGCCGAGGGAAGGGAAATACTAGCTGACAGAGATGGTAACGTTCTGCCAAAGGCAGAGGGAAGGGAAATACTAGCTGACAGAGATGGTAAGACCCTGAGTTCCCTCGACACAGGAACAAGACTGTTCCGACTATCTGTGTTCATCATGGAAGAAACACCCACAAACACCCACATCCATACAGCCTCTGAGGTAATGGTGTGCATAGATGCTCAAGCATATCAAAACATGTTCATTGATTTTGCCACAGGGAAGGCGAGGACCGATATTTCACTATCAGTGACACCAATCAAAACAATGTTATCTGTTTATTTTATCTACACTGCTTACATGCCGATAAATTCACCATCCTCCACCATCCTCCATGTTCGTGCTATCTATAAAAAGAAAAATGTGCTTGCCTTAATGTTTGTGCCTCCTTCCCCCGTAGTCCTTGCGAGTGTGTGGTATGTGTTTGTGTATGTGTGTGTGTGTGTGTGTGTGTGTGTGTGTGTGTGTGTGTGTGTGTGTGTGTGTGTGTGTGTGTGTGTGTGTGTGTGTGTGTGTGTGTGTGTGTGTGTGTGTGTGTGTGTGTGTGTGTGTGTGTGTGTGTGTCAGATGTGGAACATGCAGTTGTGCATGGCTTGATGCCTAACTACACCCTGTGGGAGGTGAGGAAAACATGCAAACCAATATCGACATCATATTTACTGTGATGTACAATCTACAATTTTATAGTTTTAGTGAATGTTCTTACAAAGTTATGTAACTTTTCCAATAGACGTACATTATAGACATGCAGTACCAGTCAAAAGTTTGGACACACCTACTCATTCAAGCGTTTTTCTTTCTACATTTTAGAATCATAGTGAAGACATCAAAACTATGAAATAACACATATGGAATCATGTAGGAACCAAACAAATGTCAAATATATTTAACATTTGTGATTCTTCACAGTAGCCACCCTTTGCCTTGACAGCTTTGCACACTCTTGGCATTCTCTCAACCAGCTTCACCTGGAATGCTTTTCTAACAGTCTTGAAGGGGTTCCCATAAATGCTGAGCACTTATTGCCTGCTTTTCCTTAAATATGCGGTCCAACTCATCCCAAACCATCTCAATTGGGCCGAGGTACCCCCAAACAGGTTTTTCAACATTTTTGCAAATTTCTAAAAAACACAAACATAAATGCTTTATTTTAGTAAGTATTCAGACCCTTTGCTATGAGACTCTAAAATGAGCTCAGGTGCATCCTGTTTCCATTGATCATCCTTGAGATGTTTCTACAACTTGATTGGAGTCCACCTGTCTTAAATTAAATTGATTGGACATGATTTGTAAAGGCAGAGCTCCGAGACAGGATCGTGTCGAGGCACAGATCCGGGGAAGGGTACCAAACAACATAGTGGCCTCCATCATTCTTAAATGGAAGAAGTTTGGAACCACCAAGACTCTTCCTAGAGCTGGTAGCCCGGCCAAACTGAGCAATCCGAGGAGAAGGGCCTTGGTCAGGGAGGTGACCAGAACCCGATGGTCACTCTGACAGCGCTCCAGAGTTCCTCTGTGGAGATGGTAGAAACCTTCCAGAAGAACAACCACCTCTGCAGCACTCCACCAATCAGGCATGGTCTGTTGAAACCAAGACTGACCTATTTGGCCTGATGGGTCAAACCTCAAGTCTGGAGGAAACCTGGCAGATTCTGATGTTAGATTGGGTTCAAGTCCGGGCTCTGGCTGGGCCACTCAAGGACATTCAGAGACTTGTCCCGAAGCCACTCCTGTGTTGTCTTGGCTGTGTGCTTAGGGTTGTTGTGCTGTTGGAAGGTGAACCTTCGCTCCAGTCTGAGGTCCTGAGCGCTCTGGAGCAGGTTTTCATCAAGGATCTATCTGTACTTTGCTCCGTTCATCTTTCCCTCGATCCTGACTAGTCTCCCAGTCTTTTTAAAATTCTTAAAGTGCTGTCAAATTGGTTGTTGATCATTGCTAGATCGCCATTTTCAAGTCTTGCCATAGATTTACAAGTCGATTTAAGTCAAAACTGTAACTAGGCCATTCGGGAACATTCAATGTTGTCTTGGTAAGCAACTCCATTGGAGATGTGGCCTTGTGTTTTAGGTTATTGGAGGATTTTGCTACTCAGCTCTATTCCATTTATTTTTATACAAAAACTCCTTTGTCCTTTCCGAGGACAAGAATACCCATCCAATGATGCAGCCACCACCATGCTTGAAAAGATGATGGGTGGTACTCAGTGATGTGTTGTGTTGGATTTGCCCCAACCATAACACTATGTATTCAGGACATAAAGTGAATTTCTTCATCACATTTTTTGCACTTTACTTGAGTGCCTTATTGCAAACAGGATGCATGTTTTGGAATATTTGTATTCTGTACAAGCTTTCTTTTTTTGACTATATCATTTAGGTTAGTATTGTAGAATAACTACAGTGTTGTTGATCCATCCTCAGTTTCCTCCTATCACAGCCATTAAACTCTGTAACTGTTTTAAAGTCACCATTGCCCTCATGGTGAAATCCCTGAGTGGTTTCCGTCCTCTCTGGCAACTGAGTTAGGAAGGATGCCTGTATCTTTGTATGACTGGGTGTATTGACACACCATCCAAAGTGTAATTAATAACTTCACCAGGCTCAAAGGGATGTTCAATGTCTGCTCTTTTACCCGTCTACCAATAAGTGCCCTTCTTTGGATTCATTCAAAAACCTCCCTGGTCTTTGTGGTTGAATCTGTGCTTTAAATTCACTGCTCAACTGAGGGACCTTACAGATAATTGTATGTGTGGGGTACAGAGATGAGGTAGTCATTCCAAAATCATGTTAAACACTATTATTGCACACAGGATAAGTCCATGCAACTTATTATGTGACTTGTTAAGCAAGTGCTGAACTTATTGAGCTTTGCCCTAACCTTTGACTCAAGGTATTTCAGGTTTTAATTTTTAATTAACTTTGCCCATATTACTTGCTGGGTTGGTCCTCAGTCATTCTCTCTCTCTCTCTCTCTCTCTCTCTCTCTCTCTCTCTCTCTCTCTCTCTGTCTGTCTGTCTCTCTCTCTCTCTCTCTCTCTCTCTCTGTCTGTCTCTCCTGTCTGTCTCTCTCTCTCTCTCTCTCTGTCTCTCTCTCTCTCTCTCTCTTTCTTTCTCCCTCTCTCTCTCTCTCTCTCTCTCTCTCTCTCTCTCTCTCTCTTTCTTTCTCCCTCTCTCTCTCTTTCTTTCTCTCTCTCTCTCTCTCTCTCTCTCTCTCTGAACGGAAGTAGAGGGGTCAGTGGTCAGGTTCCCTCTCCCAGGATTAAAGTGCTCGTTACAGTGTTTACCCCAGAGGCTCTCCCAGGTGCAGCAAAAACATTTTCGACCTCGGCTGTAGAATGGCAGGGTGCAGCTTTACGGTCTCACTCTATAGCCCTAAGGCCCTCACTGTGCATTGTTATGATGTGTGTCCGAAACGGCACAATATTTACCAAAAGTAGTGCACTATGTGGGGAATATGGTGCCATTTGGGACACCGCCATGGTCTTAATCTATTACGATGAGGCCTGAGGGGGGAAGCACCTCTCCAGCAGCTCACTCTGATCCCCTTACAGAGCCACAGCACCGCCAGGTATCCACTAGATCAGACTTAGAGCCACATCACTGTCAGTCATCGACTAGATCAGTCTTAGAGCCACAGCACCGCTAGGTATCCATAAGATCCGGCTTAGAGCCACAGCACCGCCAGGTATCCACTAGGTCCGGCTTAGAGCCACAGCACCGCCAGGTATCCACTAGGTCCGGCTTAGAGCCACAGCACCTCCAGGTATCCACTAGTTAAGATTTAAGGGGAAACAATGTTATTGGATAGTGTCTGGCATCGAGTTGTTCTGTAACATTTTAGTATCATTTTAATCTCAAGCAAAATGGGTGGAATTGATACTGCAATGTAATACGTATAGCCATCAATTTTATTTTCTAATACCAAGACACTGAAATACTTTGTTGTCGTTGCCACTAAAGAAGATAAGACTCTATGTATCAGGTATAGGCGACTCCAGTCCTGATTAGTGTAATTTTTCTCTGCTCTATATTATCATGAGATTAGACTCTCTCTAATTTCTCTCATTAAAATGCAAATCAGTTTATAACATTTTTGACATGCGTTTTTCTAGATTTTGTTGTTGTTATTCTGTCTCTCACTGTTCAAATAAACCTACCATTACAATTATAGATGGATAATTTCTTTGAAAGTGGGCAAACGTACAAAATCAGCAGGGGATCAAATACTTTTTTCCCTCACTGAATGTCTTACTGAAACGTGGCTGGATGATGATGCTATGCACGTAGTACTCTGTGGATTCTCCGTGCAGCGGCAGGATCATACAGCGGCTTGGAGGTGAAGCAAGTCTTTTCATAACTAACAACTGGTGTGCTGCCTCAAGTGTGAAGGAAATCTTGAGCTTTTGCTCACGAGATATAGAATAATTCATAGAAAGCTGCAGACCCCTTCTCATCCATAATTATCACGGCTGTCTACATTCCTCCATGGGCCAACACCACTCTGTCACTCAAAGAACTATATGTGGCCATAAATAAACAAACAAACCACTCACCCAGAGCGTTTCTGGTAGGCGGAGACTTTAACGCGGGGAGATTTAAAACCGTCCTACCTCACTTCTACCAACACGTCTCCTGCACCACTAAGGCATCTAAAACTCTAGACCATTTTTATTCTGCCCACAGAAACCCATACAAGGCCCTCCCTCGTCCTCCCTTTGGCAAATCTAACCATGACTCCATTCTCCTGCTTCCTGTTTACAAACAAAAGCTCAAACAGGAAGTACAATACGGAAGTGGTCGGATGAAGCAGACGCGAGGCTACAAGACTGTTTTGCTAGTACAAACTGGGATATGTTTCGGGATTCATCTGATAGCATTGAGGAGTTTACCACAACAGTCATGGGCTTCATCAATAAATGCGTAGACAATGTCATCCCCGCAGTGACTATAAGAATATATATACACACCAAAATTCATGGATTGGACGATGGGGTCAGGGCTCTGTGCAGGCCAGTCAAGTTCTACCACATCTATCTTGACAAACCATTTCTGAATGGATCTCGTTTTGTGCACGGAGTAACAGAGTAACAGTAAAGGGACTTCCCCAAACTGTTACCACAAAGTTGAAAGCAGAGAATCATCGAGAATGTAACTGTATGCTGTAACGTTAAGATTTTCCTTCACTGGAACTAAGAGGCCCGGACCATGAAAAGCAGCCCCAGACCATTATTCCTCCTCCACCAAACTATACGGTTGGCACCATGCATTTGGGCAGGTAGCGTTCTCCTAGCATCCACCAAACCCATATTAGTCCGTTAGACTGCCAGATGGTGAAGCGTGATTCATCACTCAAGAAAATGTTTCCACTGCTCCAGAGTCCAATGGCAGGAAGCTTTACACCACTCCAGCCAACGCTTGGTATTGCACGTGGTGATCTGAGGTTTGTGTGCGTCTGTCTGCATACGATTTTTACGAGTTTCCACTTCATAATAACAACACTGACAGTTGCCCGGGGCAGCTCTAGCATAAGTTTGATGAACTGACTTGTTGGAAAGGTAGCATCCTATGACGGTGCATGCTGACTACACCGATCGCATTGCGTACGCGAGCAATGCAAAATACATTTACACATACATGTTATTCAATCGTTGCACCCACACTGCTCGCGCACGCCAACGAGCGTCTGGAATATAGGATTTGGCCCCAGAAACCTTTGAGGATTGACCTAGTGAAATATAAGCCCCAGATAACATTCCCATCATCCACTCTGTCCCTAACGCCCAAACCGGAAGTGCTCAAATTGATTTTCTCCCCCCACACCAAACGCGATAGGGACAGAGTCCCAGGGCACCTAATGGGAATATGAAAAATGAACATGATATGGAGAGAAAAGAGGGGAGCGGTGGATGATGGGAATGTTATCTGGGGCTTATATTCCACTAGGTCAATCCTCAAAGGTTTCCACAACCGCAATAATGACCCAGTCAACTGTTTCATGTCTTTTGATTCTAATCTTTGTCAACAAAGAAAACAATGCCATGTTAAATTATCCCACCACTATGCACATAAACATTGACTCCTGTGGCTATACTTGCAAGGAAGAGAATGGTTGATGTGAGGTAAAGAGACACAATGGCTGCATTTCCGACACTTCTCCATAAGTGTGCACTTGGGAGTTGAGACTTCCTCCAGCAGATGCTTACCGCAATTTAATGCTTTAAAATCCATGATGCCGAGTGTGCAAGTAGGGTGGAGAATCGGGATGCAGCCAATTAATACATCAAATAAGGTATTGCAACAAGGACCAGTTTGGCAGTTTTCCTTCCAGATGCCTGTGCAGGAGAAAAACACCCTGCCATTCTGCAGTTAGGCTGTCACTCTTTGCCAGAAACAAAGTAAAGCCATACGATCTAAACTAGTTTAGATCATTTTACAACCAAGATTAACATTTCCACACATCTCAGGGAGACCGCCATCCATCTGCTCATTCAATACATATCACTACGTTCACTCTTTCTATTCACACGCTTCACGACTCGGACGTTCTAGTCAACACAAAACGGCATTGTACTGTTCATACAGATGCAGTGTGATGTCAAGCATGCCTCGGTAACAGGAGTGAAACAGCATTTGACTTCAGGATGGATGTGTGTGGGAAATGAACCTGTGAACGTCACACTGAGGTGAAAATAACTACCAAATGTTACAAGGTTTTTCTTGATTCTTAAGGGATCACTGCCACACTTATTTGATAATGCAGTCAATACCTGACAATGCACTCAATACCTTATAATGCACTCAATACCTGATAAGGCACTCAATACCTGATAAGGCACTCAATACCTGATAAGGCACTCAATACCTGACAATGCAGTCAATACCCGATAATGCAGTCAATACCTTATAATACACAATGGCCCTCATTTATCTAATTATTGCAAAAATGTACTGAAAAAACGTACTGAAATGCACGAAAAATCAAATCTCTTGGCCCATATTAATACATGTCTCAGAATAAGGGTGCTGATCAAATCAAATCAAATGTATTTATAAAGCCCTTCGTACATCAGCTGATATCTCAAAGTGCTGTACAGAAACCCAGCCTAAAACCCCAAACAGCAAGCAATGCAGGTGTAGAAGCATGGTGGCTAGGAAAAACTCCCTAGAAAGGCCAAAACTTAGGAAGAAACCTAGAGAGGAACCAGGCTATGTGGGTTGGCCAGTCCTCTTCTGGCTGTGCCGGGTGGAGATTATAACCGACACTAGGATCAGGCGCCGTATCCACAGTGTCTCAGAGTAGAAAATTGGTCGTAAGTGCTGAGTAGAGACATTCTACTCCTACTCTTATGGGTAGAAATAAAAGCTATGAATGAAGCCTCTTTAGTCATTAGAGTCCCACCTTGGAGAGAAACAAAATGGTGCAGTTTGAGGTCATATGGCAGAAAGTGATGCAGGTGTGAGACATTTAAGTCATTTAGCAGACGCTCTTATCCAGAGCGACTTACAAATTGGTGCATTCACCTTATGACATCCAGTAGAACAGCACTTTACAATAGTGCATCTAAATCTTAAAGGGGGGGGGGTGAGAAGGATTACTTATCCTATCCTAGGTATTCCTTAAAGAGGTGGGGTTTCAGGTGTCTCCGGAAGGTGGTGATTGACTCCGCTGTCCTGGCGTCGTGAGGTTTGTTCCACCATTGCGGGGCCAGAGCAGCGAACAGTTTTGACTGGGCTGAGCGGGAACTGTACTTCCTCAGTGGTAGGGAGGCGAGCAGGCCAGAGGTGGATGAACGCAGTGCCCTTGTTTGGGTGTAGGGCCTGATCAGAGCCTGGAGGTACTGAGGTGCCGTTCCCCTCACAGCTCCGTAGGCAAGCACCATGGTCTTGTAGCGGATGCGAGCTTCAACTGGAAGCCAGTGGAGAGAGCGGAGGAGCGGGGTGACGTGAGAGAACTTGGGAAGGTTGAACACCAGACGGGCTGCGGCGTTCTGGATGAGTTGTAGGGGTTTAATGGCACAGGCAGGGAGCCCAGCCAACAGCGAGTTGCAGTAATCCAGACGGGAGATGACAAGTGCCTGGATTAGGACCTGCGCCGCTTCCTGTGTGAGGCAGGGTCGTACTCTGCGGATGTTGTAGAGCATGAACCTACAGGAACGGGCCACCGCCTTGATGTTAGTTGAGAACGACAGGGTGTTGTCCAGGATCACGCCAAGGTTCTTAGCGCTCTGGGAGGAGGACACAATGGAGTTGTCAACCGTGATGGCGAGATCATGGAACGGGCAGTCCTTCCCCGGGAGGAAGAGCAGCTCCGTCTTGCCGAGGTTCAGCTTGAGGTGGTGATCCGTCATCCACACTGATATGTCTGCCAGACATGCAGAGATGCGATTCGCCACCTGGTCATCAGAAGGGGGAAAGGAGAAGATTAATTGTGTGTCATCTGCATAGCAATGATAGGAGAGACCATGTGAGGTTATGACAGAGCCAAGTGACTTGGTGTATAGCGAGAATAGGAGAGGGCCTAGAACAGAGCCCTGGGGGACACCAGTGGTGAGAGCGCGTGGTGAGGAGACAGATTCTCGCCACGCCACCTGGTAGGAGCGACCTGTCAGGTAGGACGCAATCCAAGCGTGGGCCGCGCCGGAGATGCCCAACTCGGAGAGGGTGGAGAGGAGGATCTGATGGTTCACAGTATCGAAGGCAGCCGATAGGTCTAGAAGGATGAGAGCAGAGGAGAGAGAGTTAGCTTTAGCAGTGCGGAGCGCCTCCGTGATACAGAGAAGAGCAGTCTCAGTTGAATGACTAGTCTTGAAACCTGACTGATTTGGATCAAGAAGGTCATTAAGAGAGAGATAGCGGGAGAGCTGGCCAAGGACGGCACGTTCAAGAGTTTTGGAGAGAAAAGAAAGGAGGGATACTGGTCTGTAGTTGTTGACATCGGAGGGATCGAGTGTAGGTTTTTTCAGAAGGGGTGCAACTCTCGCTCTCTTGAAGACGGAAGGGACGTAGCCAGCGGTCAGGGATGAGTTGATGAGCGAGGTGAGGTAAGGGAGAAGGTCTCCGGAAATGGTCTGGAGAAGAGAGGAGGGGATAGGGTCAAGCGGGCAGGTTGTTGGGCAGCCGGCCGTCACAAGACGCGAGATTTCATCTGGAGAGAGAGGGGAGAAAGAGGTCAGAGCACAGGGTAGGGCAGTGTGAGCAGAACCAGCGGTGCCGTTTGACTTAGCAAACGAGGATCGGATGTCGTCGACCTTCTTTTCAAAATGGTTGACGAAGTCATCTGCAGAGAGGGAGGAGGGGGGAGGGGGAGGAGGATTCAGGAGGGAGGAGGTGGTCCTTCTGTAGCACAGTTGGTAGAGCATGGCGCTTGTAACGCCAGGGTAGTGGGTTCGATTCCCGGGACCACCCATACGTAGAATGTATGCACACATGACTGTAAGTCGCTTTGGATAAAAGCGTCTGCTAAATGGCATATATTATTATTATATATTAGGAGAAGGTGGCAAAGAGCTTCCTAGGGTTAGAGGCAGATGCTTGGAATTTAGAGTGGTAGAAAATGGCTTTAGCAGCAGAGACAGAGGAGGAAAATGTAGAGAGGAGGGAGTGAAAGGATGCCAGGTCCGCAGGGAGGCGAGTTTTCCTCCATTTCCGCTCGGCTGCCCGGAGCCCTGTTCTGTGAGCTCGCAATGAGTCGTCGAGCCACGGGGCGGGAGGGGAGGACCGAGCCGGCCTGGAGGATAGGGGACATAGAGAGTCAAAGGATGCAGAAAGGGAGGAGAGGAGGGTTGAGGAGGCAGAATCAGGAGATAGGTTGGAGAAGGTTTGAGCAGAGGGAAGAGATGATAGGATGGAAGAGGAGAGAGTAGCGGGGGAGAGAGAGCGAAGGTTGGGACGGCGCGATACCATCCGAGTAGGGGCAGTGTGGGAGGTGTTGGATGAGAGCGAGAGGGAAAAGGATACAAGGTAGTGGTCGGAGACTTGGAGTTGCAAAGAGGTTAGTGGAAGAACAGCATCTAGTAAAGATGAGGTCGAGCGTATTGCCTGCCTTGTGAGTAGGGGGGGAAGGTGAGAGGGTGAGGTCAAAAGAGGAGAGGAGTGGAAAGAAGGAGGCAGAGAGGAATGAGTCAAAGGTAGACGTGGGGAGGTTAAAGTCGCCCAGCACTGTGAGAGGTGAGCCGTCCTCAGGGAAGGAGCTTATCAAGGTATCAAGCTCATTGATGAACTCTCCGAGGGAACCTGGAGGGCGATAAATGATAAGGATGTTAAGCTTGAAAGGGCTGGTAACTGTGACAGCATGGAATTCAAAGGAGGCGATAGACAGATGGGTAAGGGGAGAAAGAGAGAATGACCACTTGGGAGAGATGAGGATCCCGGTGCCACCACCCCGCTGACCAGAAGCTCTCGGGGTGTGCGAGAACACGTGGGCGGACGAAGAGAGAGCAGTAGGAGTAGCAGTGTTGTCTGTGGTGATCCATGTTTCCGTCAGTGCTAAGAAGTCGAGGGACTGGAGGGAGGCATAGGCTGAGATGAACTCTGCCTTGTTGGCCGCAGATCGGCAGTTCCAGAGGCTACCGGAGACCTGGAACTCCACGTGGGTCGTGCGCGCTGGGACCACCAGATTAGGGTGGCCGCGGCCACGCGGTGTGGAGCGTTTGTATGGTCTGTGCAGAGAGGAGAGAACAGGGATAGACAGACACAGAGTTGACAGGCTACAGAAGAGGCTACGCTAATGCAAAGGAGATTGGAATGACAAGTGGACTACACGTCTCGAATGTTCAGAAAGTTAAGCTTACGTAGCAAGAATCTTATTGACTAAAATGATTAAAATGATACAGTACTGCTGAAGTAGGCTAGCTGGCAGTGGCTGCGTTGTTGACACTACACTAATCAAGTCGTTCCGTTGAGTGTAATAGTTTCTGCAGTGCTGCTATTCGGGGGCTAGCTGGCTAGCTAGCAATGTTGTTTACGTTACGTTGCGTTAAAAGAACGACAATAGCTGGCTAGCTAACCTAGAAAATCGCTCTAGACTACACAATTATCTTTGATACAAAGACGGCTATGTAGCTAGCTGTGTAGCTAGCTACGATCAAACAAATCAAACCGTTGTGCTGTAATGAAATGAAATGAAAATGTGATACTACCTGTGAATGCGACCGGGTTGTTGAGTCCTATTCGGTAGACGATGGCTAGCTGTCGGCTAGCTGTCGGCTAGCTGTTGGCTAGATGTAGGCTAGCTGTTGGCTAGCTAGCAGAGTCTCCTACGTTAAGGACGACAAATAGCTGGCTAGCTAACCTCGGTAAATTAAGATAATCACTCTAAGACTACACACTCTAAACTACACAATTATCTTGGATACGAAGACAGCAAGACAGCTATGTAGCTAGCTAACACTACACTAATCAAGTCGTTCAGTTGAGTGTAATAGTTACTACAGTGCTGCTAATCGGTGGGCGTTTGCTAGCTGGCTAGCTGGCTAGCTGCTGGGCAAATAGCAGTGAAGACTACGTTAGGACGACGAAATACGATAATTATGCAATTATCTTTGATACAAAGACGGCTATGTAGCTAGCTAAGAAGAATTTGCCTAGATTAGACAAATCAAACCGTTGTACTATAATGAAATGTAATGAAAAAGTTATACTACTTGCGGAGCGAAGTGCCGATGCGACCGCTCGCTCCAACCTGGAAGTAAACAGGTGGGTCTGATGTTGTGGATGTTTGTGTGCATCTGTAGGTTGTCATTTGTACATGTATTTTTTTAACTAGGCAAGTCAGTTAAGAACAAATTCTTATTTTCAATGACAGCCTAGGAACAGTTCAGGGGCAGAACAACAGAGTTGTACCTTGCCAGCTTGGGGATTTGAACTTGCAACCTTCCGGTGTCTAGCCCAAAAAACTGAATTTATTCTAAATAAAAAACTGAAATATTACATTTACATCCGTATTCAGACGCTTTACTCAGTACTATGAAGCACCTTTGGCAGCGATTACAACCTTGAGTCTTCTTGGGTATGACACTACAATCTTGGCACACATGTATTTGGGGAGTTTCTCCCATTCTTCTCTGCAGATCCTCTCAAGCTCTGTCAGGTTGGATGGGGAGCGTCGCTGCACAGCTATTTTCAGGTCTCTCCAGAGATGTCGATCGGGTTCAAGTCCGGGCTCTGGCAGGGCCACTCAAAGACATTCAGAGACTTTTTCCAGAAGCCAGTCCTGCGTTCTCTTGTCTGTGTGCTTAGGGTTGTTGTCCTGTTAGAAGGTAAACCTTCGCCCCAGTCTGAGGTCCTGAGCACTCTGGAGCAGGTTTTCATCAAGGATCTCTCTGTACTTTGCTCCGTTCATCTTTTCCTCGATCCTGACTAGTCTCCTAGGCACCGCCTCTGAAAAACATCCCCACAGCATGATGCTCACACCACCATGTTTCACCGTAGGGATGGTGCCAGGTTTCCTCCAGACGTGACACTTGCCATTCGGGCCAAAGAGTTCAATTTTGCGTTCATCAAATCAAATAAAAATAAAATCAAAATGCGCCGAATACATGCTCCGAATACAAAACCTTACAGTGAAACGCTTACTTACGAGCCCTTAACCAACAGTGTATTAGTAAGAGTAAGAAATAAAAGTAACAAGTAATTAAAGAGCAACAGTAAAATAAAAAACCTAAACCTATAGGGGAGGGTCTGGGTGGGCATCTATCCGCGGTGGCGGCGCTGGTGCGGGACTTGGACCCTCGCCACAACCCCGGACTGGGGACTCTGGCAGCTCCGGACAGGAGAGCGACTCTGACAGCTCCGGACAGGAGGGCGACTCTGACCGCTCTGGACAGGAGGGCGACTCTGACAGCTCTGGACAGGAGGGCGACTCTGGCAGCTCTGGACAGGAGGGTGACTCTGGCAGCTCCGGACAGGAGGGCGACTCTGGCAGCTCCGGACAGGAGGGTGACTCTGGCAGCTCCGGACAGGACGCAGGCACAGGACTCACAAGGCTGGGGAGACACACTGGAGCCTGGTCCCTGGAGGAGGCACAGGATATACCAGGCTGTGGGGGGGAGCACTGGATATCTGGTGCGTACGCTTAGAACCACTCTTCCAGGCTGAATGCCCACTCTAGCCCGGCATGTGCAGGAAGCTGGAACAGGCCGCACTGGGTTCTCCTGGCGAACTGGGGAAACCGTGCTTAGAGCCGGCGCAGGATATCCTGGCCTAAGGAGACGCACTGGAGGGCTGGAGAGCAGGGCTGGCACCACCCATTCTGACTGGTTGCCAGCTTCCACCCGGCAAATGTGGGACGCTGGCACAGAGCACACCGGCCTGTGAATGCTCGGCCGAGACACAGTGCGCATCACCCCTGACCAGGCACATGCTCGCCCCGGTAAGCACGGGGTGTGGGCTCAGGTCTCCAACCTGACTCCGGCACACTCCCCGTGTGCCCCCCTCAAAAATTGGGGGGGCTGCCTCTCTTTGGGGGGGCTGCCTCTCGTGCTTCCTTGCCAGCCGTGTTCCCTCATATCACTGGTTCCTTTCTCCTGCTGCCTCTGCTCTCCTGGCTGCCTCAACCTGTTCCCAAGGGAGGCGATCCCTTCCAGCGATCCCTTCCAGCCAGGATCTCCTCCCATGTGTAGGATCCCTTGCCATCCAGAATGTCCTCCCGTATCCTTTTTCCACGCTGCTTGGTCCTTGGTGGTGGGTAGTTCTGTAACAACTTTTGGAAGGAGTGGAGGACCAAGGTGCAGCGTGGTACGTGTTCATCTTTATTATTTAAACTGAAC
>NC_068441.1:46134296-46264296 GCF_023373465.1 Oncorhynchus keta | reverse complement strand
GGTTTGGCTACGCCCTCCACCGCAGCTCCTTTCAAGCTTGCGTGAGAGGAAGCGTTATGGGCGGAATATCGCTAATGAGGCAAGGACCACTGGCTGTTTTGTGTTTGTTTACCATGACATAAGAGGGGCCCCAGTCCTCCTCCTCCAATGTGGTTGGTGGCCAATGGAAATAATTAGCATGTGGAGGAAAACAAAAAAACAAGAACCTGGTGGAATGAGTTTTTTAAAGATGCTGGCTAAGGAACTAGGCTGCTGCTGGGACCTGTATAGTGTATGATGTGATGGATTGTAGGAAATATCTATGCCATTGCCACGTGTGTGATTTGATTTCATATGGAATTCATTTTGTTTTATGCCTCAAGAACGTATGGATTCTTCAGCCTTAGTAGAATGCACAAGCTGCCATTTATAAATGAGGTAGTGCATCATCAGTTCCTCATGTCATCTCAGTCATTACATACTCCACATCAACTAGTCCATCTCAGTCATTACATACTATAGAGGGCTATTTATAATAGAGAGTATTCATAACGTGTGAGAAGTGTCCACATCATCTAGTCCATCTCAGTCATTACCATAATATAACGTGTGAGAAGTGTTTAGTCCATCTCAGTCATTACATACTATAGATCTACGTGTGAGAAGTGTCCACATCAACTAGTCCATCTCAATCATTACATGCTACAGAGAGCTATTTATAACGTCTCAGCTGATGTTTTTTAGGTAGGTTTTTTAGCTCATAGATTTTGTTGTAATGTTTGAGTCACTTAGACATTAGAAAAAAATGTAGAGAATTACAAGAAAATCAGGTTTTAAACAGCGAGATGTTTGTGGCCCCCATGACAAAATGTAGAGAATTACAAGAAAATTAGGTTTTAAACAGCAAGATGTTTGTGGCCCCCATGACAAAATGTAGAGAATTACAAGAAAATTAGGTTTTAAACAGCGAGATCTTTGTGGCCCCCATGACAAAATGTAGAGAATTACAAGAAAATTTGGTTTTAAACAGCGAGATGTTTGTCCCCCTGACAAAATGTAGAGAATTACAGAAAATGTGGTTTTAAACAGCGAGATGTTTGTGGACCCCCATGACAAAATGTAGAGAATTACAAGAAAATGTGGTTTTAAACAGCAAGATGTTTGTGGCCCCCATGACAAAATGTAGAGAATTACAAGAAAATGAGGTTTTAAACAGCGATGTTTGTGGCCCCCCATGACAAAATGTAGAGAGTTGCAGGGGAGAAAAAAAGGGTGTGAACAGTTTGTGTCATAAACAGTGATTGTGCCCATAGAAATAGACATGGGGGGCACGTGATGTTCCCCAATGCTGGAAGGGGGCCTGAGTGGAAAGGTTTGGGAGCCCCTGTGTTAAAGTATATGTTTGTGCAGTGTGGTATACTGTGCTGTGGTGTTCTGTCTGCTCAATTCTGCTTCTGCTCTTATAAACATGATTTAAGCCTCAGTTTGTTATCCAGACATGCTCAGTGATTGTCTCACAGTATGAAGGTACATTAGATGATTGCACAGTAAGCAAAGTGATTTCTTCTCTTGATCATTTGTCAGCTGTCGTGGGCTGCATAATTAATTTGTTTGGGATATCTATAGATAGGCCTATCCTGTAGACCAAAATAGATTCCCAACAGCCTAGTTTTACAACTAGAGCGTTCATCTGGAAGAAATGGGATCTTATGAGACTGCAAAATATGTCCAACCAGGCTCTCTCTCTCTCTCTCTCTCCCTCTCTCACTCCCTCTCTCCCTCTCCCTCTCCCTCTCTCCTCTCTCTCTCTCTCTCTCTCTCTCTCTCTCCCTCTGTCCTCTCTCTCTCTCTCTCTCTCTCTCTCTCTCTCTCTCTCCCTCTCCCTCTCTCTCTCTCTCTCCCTCTCTCACTCCCTCTCTCTCCCTCTCTCTCTCCCTCTCTCTCCCTCTCTCTCTCTCTCCCTCTCTCTCTCCCTCTCCCTCTCTCTCTCTCACTCCCCCTTCTCTCCCTCTCTCTCTCTCTCCCCCCCCCCCTCTCCCTGCCGGATTCATCATATCCAAGGTTCAAATTAAGTGTTACTCAACAATGTGAGAGGCAGTGTTATTTAAGATTTCCCGAGAGTATCAACCAGTCAGATGTAAGTTAGAGTGCCACAGCTCACACTGAATATGAACCACCACCTCTGTTTTTCTCATCTTAAAAAATTCATCCACCTAAATATTGCATATATTGTACAGTTTCATTAATACGGAGTGAGCGTTGAATAATTGATGGACGTTACTTATCGTTTGCACAAAACATCACTTAAACCTGCTCAGACTGTAGGCAAGGCAAAGCAGAACGTTATGGTTTTCTTCACATATAAATGACGGAAATGTCACCCTATGCGAATGGGGCTGTCAACCGATTCAATAGTTTCAAAGATAACATTTTTTGTGGAAAATAAAGTAGAGAAAACAACAACAGATAAAACAGGGAGAGGGAGAGGGAGAGGGAGAGGGAGAGGGAGAGAGAGAGAGAGAGAGAGAGAGAGAGAGAGAGAGAGAGAGAGAGAGAGAGAGAGAGAGAGAGAGAGGGAGAGGGAGAGGGAGAGGGAGAGAGAACAGGTTCTCAATACGTTACCCATCCCAGATATATCATCTTTTAGTCCTGTAGATACAGTCAATCTCCAGGGAAGCCTGGGAGAGGCTGGGGGAGGGGAAACCTTGCACCCGAATACATGTCTGATATGCTTTTAAGATACAGTTGAAGTCAGAAGTTTACATACACCTTAGTCAAATACATTTAAACTCAGTTTTTCACAATTCACAATTCAACATACACTCAAATACTATTTGGTAGCATTGCCTTTAAATTGTTTAACTTGGTTCAAACGTTTCGGGTAGCCTTCTACAAGCTTCCCACAATAAGTTGGGTGAATTTTGGCCCATTCCTCGTGACAGAGCTGGTGTAACTGAGTCAGGTTTGTATGCCTCCTTGCTCACACATGCTTTTTCAGTTCTGCTCACACATTTTCTATAGGATTGAGGTCAGGGCATTGTGATGGCCACTCCAATACCTTGACTTTGTTGTCCTTAAGTCATTTTGCCACAACTTTGGAAGTATGCTTGGGGTCATTGTCCATTTGGAAGACCCATTTGCAACCAAGCTTTAACTTCCTGACTGATGTCTTGAGATGTCTTGCTTCAATATATCCACATAATTTTCCTACCTCATGATGCCATCTATTTTGTGAAGTGCACCAGTCCCTCCTGCAGCAAGCACCCCCACAACATGATGCTGCCAACCCCGTGCTTCACGGTTGGGATGGTGTAATTCGGCTTGCAAGCCTCCCCCTTTTTCCTCCAAACATAACGATGGTAATTATGGCTAAACAGTTCTATTTTTGTTTCATCAGACCAGAGGACATTTCTCCAAAAAGTACAATCTTTCTCCCCATGTGCAGTTGAAAACCGTAGTCTGGCTTTTTTATGGCGGTTTTGGAGCAGTGGCCTCTTCCTTGCTGAGCGACCTTTCAGGTTATGTCGATATAGGACTCGTTTTACTGTGGATATAGATACTTTTGTACCTGTTTCCTCCAGCATCTTCACAAGGTCCTTTTCTGATGTTTTGGGATTGATGTGCACTTTTCGCACCAAAGTACATTCATCTCTAGGAGACAGAACATGTCTCCTTCCTGAGCGGATGTCCCATGGTCCCATGGTGTTTATACTTGCGTACTATTGTTTGTACAGATGAACCTGGTACCTTCAGGAGTTAGGAAATTGCTCCCAAGGATTGTTTACTGATTTGTTTTGATTTTCCCATGATGTCAAGCAACGAGGCACTGAGTTTGAAGGTAGGCCTTGAAATACATCCACAGGTACACCTCCAATTGACGCCAATTAGCCTATCAGAACCTTCTAAAGCCATGAAATAATTTTCTGGAATTTTCCAAGCTGTTTCAAGGAACAGTCAACTTGGTGTATGTAAACTTCTGACCCACTGGAATTGTGATACAGTGAATTATGAGTGAAATAATCTGTCTGTAAACAATTGTTGGAAAAAATTACTTGTGTCCTGCACAAAGTAGATGTCCTAACCGAAGAAATGTGTTTAGTGGTTGAAAAACAGTTTTAATGACTTCAACCTAAGTGTATGTAAACTTCCGACTTCAACTGTATGTGCCCGGGTTGGTTCCTCCGATCTTCTGGCACTGGTCTATTAGACTTCCCGATGACCAGAAGTAGGCTTGGGCAGTATACCGTATAACGCGGTATTTGGAAATAGCCACAGGATGGTTATTCAATTCCATCAATACTGTTGAAACTATTTTTCGGTATTACAGAATATCCCGGTATGGCACATGGTCGGTATGAAGGTATGACAATCTGGATACCGCCCAAGCCTACAAAACATTTGGTGAGGCTGTCTTCAGTCACTACAGGTCCTGGCCTTTGGAACAGCCTGGGAGAGGATCTGAAGTCCTCGGAAACTATTCCTTTTTAGCTATGCTTTTACTTAGGGTGCTTTTAGTTTTCTAAACCATTTCTCTACTTTACTTATTTTGTCCCTTTCTATATTTTATTGATTTCATTCCCTTTAGATCCTAATCCATTATTCATCATTTGATGTTTTACTATTTTAGTTTCTCTAACTTTTTATTCATTTTCAATCTTGATTTTAAATGTAAATGTAAAACATTTTGTGTTTTTATCTTTTATTTTATTTGTTAAGCACCTTGAAATGAATTTGTTGTAATAAATGTGCAGTATAAATAAAGTTTGATGTGTTTTTGATTTGAGACTGGGGGAGGCTGGACCCTGTGGCCCTAAGTGTGGGAGGAGCTCTTTTGAACATTTTGGGCCCAATCGCACGAGTGAATTTACTGCCGTTCTGCTTCCTGCTCCAGTGGGCAGATGAGATTACAGAATTTAGATTTAGCACCAGCACAAACTGTTGTTTGGAGAGCCGACGGTTGACAGCTGACAGTGTACCCCACATCCATCCTCACTGCACCATCTTGTCAGTGCCACATGCTTAACTAATTCTATATGAATAATATACACTAAATAGCTTGACAGATGTTTCAAGAGCCAATCTCTATCTAATGTAAATAAATGTAAGAACAATAAACTGCTTTCCATTCATATTTTAAGGGTCCAATCATGCACAGAGATGCAATGAGGGAAGAATGACAAAATCCCTTCACAAAAAGGTGATAGGCTGACCGTGTAGCTATAGCCCTCGGTTATACTAACCTAAAACTGTCTACCTCTGTTATTTTGTCCTAATTCAATCAGGGCCTCATGAGGCGCTAATCTCATTATTTGCGGTTAACAGACCGCGGCCGGTACACCATGATGATCTCAACAGCACAGATTACTTCTGAATTATCCACTCAGAAAAGGACATTATCACTAATCAACAGGCTGAGGTATCAATGAATCAAATCTTTAGTCCCCGATGTGACATGTCTCTCTCACACCACTAGGACACCTAGACAAATAGTCGGCCGAGTTAACCCAACGGTATATGTTCTAATAATATAATAATAATAATATAATAATAATATAATATAATAATAATAATAATATAATAATATATGCCATTTCGCAGACGCTTTTATCCAAAGCGACTTACAGTCCATGTGTGCATACATTCTACGTATGGGTGGTCCCGGGAATCGAACCCACTACCCTGGCGTTACAAGCGCCATGCTCTACCAACTGAGCTACAGAACCACATGTCCCAGAATGTTTTAATGATGCAGGTTGCATCCAGTACACCTGGGAGAAGGCTGGCTGAACCCTTTGCCAGAGTATGTTCTTTTATCCCAGCATGTCTGCAGATAGTCTTCTCCCTGGTTTTGTTTGCTTGGAAATGTTGATACTGGAGACTGTTATCAGAAGAAACGGTGTATCTTAGCATTTATTACGGCTAAGAAATGCATTGCAATTCATTTGAAGGTTGGTTCCACAATGTCACAATAGATGTCAAGTTATGTATCACTAGATTATATTTATTTCAAGATTAAAGGTAACTTTCATAAGGTCCGGATGATTTATATAGAATATAGCTGCTGGGCTGCTCAGTCCTGGCCCTGGGGGTCTGCTGTACTGTTGTCACTCTGGCCTTGGCCTAACACATCTGAAACCAATAAGGAATGTTTCACTAAGATCCTAAAGCTGAGTGGGGTGTGTTGGGGGGCGCGGCAGGGCCGTGGACCCCTAGAAGCAGGACGGGATGACCCAGCTATACCGTGTGCAAGTAAAAAGAGCTCTACAGTACTATAATTAAACCATAATATTATGATATGAATTATAACGAGGATGTGCTGTTTCTGTGTGCATGTGTAGCTGTTTCCAAACCTTTCCATTGGGATTTATTTATTTATTTTAGGTTGGAAGGAAATTGTTTTGGGGAGAGAGTTGAGTTAATGACTAGACTGTTGTGGGTCAGGCGTGCAGGCGGCTCGGGCTGGCTGGAATTTGACATAGAGGATGTTTTAATAAAGATAATTAAAAGTTAAGTCTTTGTACTTTATTTTTTGAAGAGTTGTTCATTACTGGTTAATATTTGTTATTACTTTAGATCTAGTTCAGTGTTATAAATCACTTTAACATCACTTTATTTAATATCTCTTACCTAGCTTGATGACCGCGGGCACTTTTGCTTTCTTTTTTATTGTTGTAACTACAGACACCTAGAAGGGCCTTGGGTCGTATTAAATAGTGTCGAAATGCAAGAAAGTTGTACCCCTGATAATAAATCATAATAATTAGCATTTTTTAACAGACACTCTTATGCAGAGTGACTTACAGAAGCAATTAAAGTGAATTGCCTTGCTCAAGGGCACATCAACAGATTGTTCACCTAGTCAGCTCTGGGTTACTGGCCCAATGCTTTTCACCTCTAGGCTAACAGGAATGGTTTCATTTTCACAAGTGCTTCTAATTTAACAAATAACTGTACTTCATATGGATTATTATCGTAACAAATTATATTCTTGTCAAAATATGTTGCATGAATTCACAATGGAAATACAAAGAAATCACAAAATTATTGAATTATTACTTTCACAATTTCAGACATTTTCCCATATATTCAACCCATTCTACGCTTGACAAGCAGTTCCCTTATTCCAGATTGTTTCTCTCGACTATAACGACCGGGATGTAGTGGGTGAGAAGTCAGGTGCAGGAAGCAGAGAGTTCAGGGTAGTGCTATATCGTTTAATGCACAAAACCGGTGAACATACGCCAACCCCACGGAACACAGGGCGCACACCAAAAACAAATGCCCCAAACACGGGGGACTTAAACAATCCAGCAAAACCCAAGAACATGGGCAACCCGAGACACACAGACGTGTACACACGTACACCAAACAATCCCACACAACTCCCTCCAACTAAGTAAATACAATTGAAAAAGTAGTCACATACTACTAAGAATCACGTTAAATTACCTTTGTGAGATCAAGAATGCGTTAACGATATATACAGTTGAAGTCGGAAGTTTCCATACACTAAGGTTGGAGTCATTAAAACTAGTTTTTCAACCACTCCACAAATTTCTTGTTAAAAAACTATAGTTTGGTTAGGACATCTACTTTGTGCATGACACAAGCAATTTCTTCCAACAATTGTTTACAGACAGATTATTTCACTTATAATTCACTGTATCACAATTCCAGTGGGTCAGAAGTTTACATACACTAAGTTGACTGTGCCTTTAAACAGCTTGGAAAAGTATGTCATGGCTTTAGAAGCTTCTGATAGGCTAATTGACATAATTTGAGTCAATTGGAGGTGTACCTGTGGATGTATTTCAAGGCCTACCATCAAACTCAGTGCCTCTTTGCTTGACATCATGGGGAAATCAAAACAAATCAGCCAAGACCTCAGAAAACAATTGTAGACCTCCACAAGTCTGGTTGATCCTTGGGAGCAATTTTCAAACTCCTGAAGATACCACATTCATCTGTACAAACAATAGTATGCAAGTATAAACACCATGGGACCACGCAGGCGTCATACTGCTCAGGAAGGAGACGCGTTCTGTCTCCTAGAGATGAACGTACTTTGATGCGAAAAGTGCAAATCAATCCCAGAACAACAGCAAAGGACCTTGTGAAGATACTGGAGGAAACCGGTAGAGGTATCTATATCCACAGTAAAACGAGTCCGATATCGACATATTCTGAAAGGCCACTCAGCAAGGAAGAAGCCGCTGCTCCAAAACCGCCATAAAAAATCCAGACTACGGTTTGCAACTGCACATGGAGAGAAAGATCGTACTTTTTGGAGAAATGTCCTCTGGTCTGATGAAACAAAAATAGAACTGTTTGGCCATAATGACCATCGTTATGTTTGGACGAAAATGGGGGAGGCTTGCAAGCCGAATTACACCATCCCAACCGTGAAGCACGGGGGTGGCAGCATCATATGTGGGGGTGCTGTGCTGGAGGAGGGACTGGTGCACTTCACAAAATAGATGGTATCATGAGGGAGGAAAATTACGTGGATATATTGAAGCAACATCTCAAGACATCAGTCAGGAAGTTAAAGCTTGGTCGCAAATGGGTCTTCCAAATGGACAATGACCCCAAGCATACTTCCAAAGTTGTGGCAAAATGGTTTAAGGGCAACAAAGTCAAGGTATTGGAGTGGCCATCACAAAACCCTGACCTCAATCCTATAGAAAGTTTGTGGGCAGAACTGAAAAGCGTGTGCGAGCAAGGAGGCATACAAACCTGACTCAGATACACCAGCTCTGTTAGGAGGAATGAGCCAAAATTCACCCAACTTACCTTGGGAAGCTAGTGGAAGGCTACCTGAAACGTTTGACCCAAGTTAAACAATTTAAAGGCAATGCTCCCAAATACTAATTAAGTGTATGTAAACTTCTGACCCACTGGGAATGTGATGAAAGAAATAAAAGCTGAAATAAATCATTCTCTTTACTATTATTCTGACATTTCACATTCTTCAAATAAAGTGGTGATCCTAACTGACCTAAAACAGCAAATTTTTACTTGGGTTAAATGTCAGGAATTGTGAAAAACTGAGTTTAGGTGTATGTAAACTTCCGACTTCAACTCTATACATGGAAAATTCCTTTGATGTAAAGAAGGAATAGTTCACACTCAAATCCAGAGTTTCTGTGTTGGGCTGAAGGGCTAGTATGTGGCTGAGGAATAGTGGGAATAGTGGGAACAGTGGATAGCTTCGATCACCTGAAAAATGAAAACATTTATTCACATACTGTAGACACTTCAGCCACAAAAAAAAGTATTTTCATCCTCTAAATAACAAATGTAGAGAAAATATTTTATTTCTTAGAAATGTTTTGTTGTTGTTAATTACTGTGATCATTCTCACCGTATAGAGTATAGAGTATAGAGTATAGAGTTTCTGACATCAAAGGTTCCCTGTTGATGGCACACACCAGATACACACACACAGGCACACGCTCACATGGATTTTGTGTTGTAGATAGGTAGTAGTACAGTAGTGGCCAGAGGGCACACACTTAATGTGTTGTGAAATCTAATGTAATGTTTTTAATTATATAGAACTACCTTCAATTTGCTGAACCTCAGGAAGAGTAGCTGCTGCCTTGACTTATGGGGAGCTATAAGAAATACAAATACTAGCATGTTCCTCATGTTTCCTAGTGAACAATACAAGTGTATTCCTGGGACTGATGACCATATCCCTAAATGACTGTAACAGTGGAAGATCTGTCGGTATCTAATCACTTTGTCTTAGCAACACAGAGATACAAGACACACACAATGATGTTGTATGGGTGTTACAAGCAGTGAAGGGACAGAACTGTGCTAAGTACAGTACAGATGATGTCACCCGTTTGAGTGAGAAGTGGGTATTTTATGTTTTCAACCCTTTACTTATGTAACACATTTAATATCATTGCATTTCATTATAACCAATTGGTTTTTGATCCAGTCGATCATAGGAGGCAGTATTCATATCAGACTGCAGTAGTACATGTGTGTCTTTGTAGAGTTGAAAAAGTGTGATTGTAAAGGGGATATAGTTTTTTTTTTTTTTTTTAAATAAATTACAATCAAACAATATTTATTTCCTTCCATCTGCACGATTTCTAATACTCAAGGGAATTTCAATAACCCTTTCCTCCTTTTTACACCGTCAGAGTGGTGTTTCAATTCTCAGAGAACAGTTTGACTGAAACAGTTTGATGAAAGAAACATACAGGAACTCAAATCCTTCTGTTCACCTGATTTAGAATTCCTCACAATCAAATGTAGACCGCATCATCTACCAAATTCTCTTCGATTATAATCACAGCCGTATATATCCCCCCCCCAAGCAGACACATCGATGGCTCTGAACTAACTTTATTTAACTCTTTGCAAACTGGAAACCATTTATCCGGAGGCTGCATTCATTGTAGCTGGGGATATTAACAAAGCTAATCTGAAAACAAGACTCCCTAAATTTTATCAGCATATCGATTGCGCAACCAGGGGTGGTAAAACCTTGGATCATTGTTAGAGAGCATCCTGGCGGGCTGTATCACTGCCTGGTACGGCAACTGCTCCGCCCTCAAAAACGTAAGGCTCTCCAGAGGGTAGTGAGGTCTGCACTACGCATCACCGGGGGCAAACTACCTGCCCTCCAGGACACCTACACCACCCGATGTTACAGGAAGGCCATAAAGATCATCAAGGACATCAACCACCCGAGCCACTGCCTGTTCACCCCGCTATCATCCAGAAGGCGAGGTCAGTACAGGTGCATCAAAGCTGGGACCGAGAGACTGAAAAACAGCTTCTATCTCAAGGCCATCAGACTGTTAAACAGCCACCACTAACATTGAGTGGCTGCTGCCAACACACTGACATTGACACTGACCCAACTCCAGCCACTTTAATAATGGGAATTAATGGGAAATGATGTAAATATATCACTAGCCACTTTAAACAATGCTACCTTATATAATGTTACTTACCCTACATTATTCATCTCATATGCATATGTATATACTGTACTCTATATCATCGACTGCATCCTTATGTAATACATGTATCACTAGCCACTTTAACTATGCCACTTTGTTCACTTTGTCTACATACTCATCTCATATGTATATACTGTACTCGATACCATCTACTGTATGCTGCCCTGTACCATCACTCATTCACATATCCTTATGTACATATTCTTTATCCCCTTACACTGTGTATAAGACAGTAGTTTTGGTTAGATTACTTGTTGGTTATCACTGCATTGTCGGAACTAGAAGCACAAGCATTTCGCTACACTCGCATTAACATCTGCTAACCATGTGTATGTGACAAATAACATTCGATTTGATTTGATTTGATTTGACTCCCAGAGAAACATGAAGTCAATAATATAGACCAAGCAGAAGGATGTAAGGCTAGTGGACATCACTTGTCTTCCCAATTATGTGAACGGCCTGAATGTCCTGCCACTTAAATTCTTCCATTTACAAGACAACGCCTGCAGTGATTGTGGGCAAATGGTGGGACAAATGCAGGGATGTCCCATTGACACGCCAAGCCTACAGCTATCCGTTTTCAGCTCTCAGATTGATAAATTGCAGGCAAGAATAAGGATAGTCTGAATAGTGAAGACATTTCTTAAGTCTGTGACCATGACGTCAAATTACATATCACCACTGAAGTGTTACATTTTCTAGCTAGTTCACTGACTATAATTAAGTAATTGTATCAAACTACAGTTATTATAAACCACATTAAAATGATTTAGAGTGAGTTATCAACCGTCGAGTCACAAGTCTTGAAAATTTGACTCAACTAGTGACTTGGACTTGGACTCGGAGTCGACCAGTAGTGACTTTGTTTTCAAAATAAAACAAATAAAACACGCTAGCTATAAAATAACATGTTTGGTAGTTAGTTAGCTTTACTAATTTGCAACACTGTAAGCTATCCTTCAACATTTTAAACTGGAGCTTGAAAGATTGTTTGACCGCAGTCTTTAGCATGACCCTACACCCGAACACGAGCACTATGATCTGCCACCTCTGGTCTCTTGGCCCTCCCACCCCTATGGGAGGGCAGTTCCCACTCAGCCTTGTCCAAGCTCTTCTCTGTCCTCCCAATGGTGGATCCAGCTTCCCCCTGAAGCTAGGAAAGCAGAGTCCATGCCCATCTTCTGAAAACATCTGACAGCTGCTCCCCTCACACCACCTCCTCACTGTACTTTAGTGTCTAGGAGGCTTTTGTGTGATTCTGTGTGTATTGAGACACAGCTAGCCGCGTTTACAGCCCTTTGTGATTCCTTGTGTATTGAGACACAGCTATCCGCATTTACAGCCCTTTGTGATTCCTTGTGTATTGAAACACAGCTATCCGCGTTTACAGCCCTTTGTGGTTCCTTGTGTATTGAGACACAGCTAGCCGCGTTTACAGCCCTTTGTGATTCCTTGTGTATTGAGACACAGCTAGCCGCGTTTACAGCCCTTTGTGATTCCTTGTGTATTGAGACACAGCTATCCGCGTTTACAGCCCTTTGTGGTTCCTTGTGTCTTGAGACACAGCTAGCCGCGTTTACAGCCCTTTGTGATTCCTTGTGTATTGAGACACAGCTAGCCGCGTTTACAGCCCTTTGTGATTCCTTGTGTATTGAGACACAGCTAGCCGCGTTTATAGCCTGTGTGTTTCCTTGTGTATTGAGACACAGCTAGCCGCGTTTATAGCCTGTGTGATTCCTTGTGTATTGAGACACAGCTAGCCGCGTTTACAGCCCTTTGTGATTCCTTGTGTATTGAGACACAGCTAGCCGCGTTTATAGCCTGTGTGTTTCCTTGTGTATTGAGACACAGCTAGCCACGTTTATAGCCTGTGTGATTCTGTGTGTATTGAGACACAGCAAGTTCACTCCTCTTCCCATCCAACGTAGTGATGACTCACAGTGGCAGGTGTTATCAAGCCCAGAGACACACAGTGGCTTTCTAATGAGAGAGAATATTTTTAATGCAGTCCTGGACGCGCTCCTGGTAGTCCACTCCTCACGCTCCCAATCAAAATAATTTGGGATGATTAAAAAGCTGTCTCCGTCTGGAAAATAAACTTCATTGGCCCTCTGCCTGGCTGATTTACGGGCTACATTTGAATTGTTTCATGCATTTATCTTCCTGTTCACTATCTTTCACTCTCTGTTTTTCTTTTTACTCTCATTTGGTCTATTTGGTCTAGTTGTACTAGTTGTACTTCTTGTCTATTTCCGTGTTTTCTCTCTCTTCCCACCTTTATCTTTCCCCGTTACCATATTTGCTGTCCTTCACCAACAGCAGGTCTTGAAAATGCCCCCAAAAAAAAAAAACTAATGTTTAAAGCCGTCAATTTTCAGGGAAGCAATTTCAAGACCTGCTGAGTTTCTGTCAAAGATATCAACGCCTCACAATGTTGCTCTGCCAGTAGAAAACTTTGACGATGTGAAATCCCTCACATTACAGGCTGTTTGGAAAATTGGAGGGAAATGTTTTGACTGAAGAACACAGTGTATTCTACAAACTGCCCATTCATGCCTTGTTCGTCGTTGTGTTTTCCCAGCAAAATGTTTCCTGGAAAAATATCAGTTTGCGCTGAGCGTTGATGTAGCACAGCAGACTGAAATAGCCCCAAAGGTCAATGTGGCATAAAATTGCCTTTTAATGTGAGAACAGTAGGGAAGAGTGGGGTAAGGTGAGTCATTTGTTACATTCAACATCATTCCATCAAAGGAAGTATAGTATTCTTTCTAACAAATATATCTACATATATTTCAGGATTTGGTGTATCCCTGGGAATAATCAGAATTCATGTAAACATTACAGTTTTGAAAACATAGCTTGTTCAAAAAATGTGGTCTCTTGGCTCAACTTACACCAGGATTGGGGTAAATTGAGCCACAAGAGAGTGTAAATTGAGCCGCCTACAAATTTCCACGTCTATTTCTATTTCCCAAGCACAACTTAGCACAGTCACAATCACTTTTTAGTCTTTAATTATTCTAATCATATTTTAACACTGGCTTAATAGCTATCAAAGACTTTGTTAAAAAAGTACACTTTTAACATAGGCATGGCCCTGGTGTTACCTCATATTACAGAGATAATGCCGTGCATCACACTTGGGATGAAAACATGGACATTTGATCAATTTACCATTGGCTCAACATACTCCATGGCCATTGGCTCAACATACTCCATGGCCATTGGCTCAACATACTCCACGGCCATTGGCTCAACATACTCCATGGCCATTGGCTCAACATACACCATGGCCATTGGCTCAACATACACCAAGGCCATTGGCTCAACATACTCCATGGCCATTGGTTCAACATACACCAAGGCCATTGGCTCAACATACTCCATGGCCATTGGCTCAACATACACCAAGGCAAACATTTTGACTATATTAGCCCACACAGCTACAAGGATGTACTTTCATGCTAGGTTTAGGACATCATATTGAAGCTTATAGAGACCCCATTATTTTGGTTATGTTGATATAGGACTCGTTTTACTGTGGATATAGATACTTTTGTACCTGTTTCCTCCAGCATCTTCACTTGGTCCTTTGCTGTTGTTCTGGGATTGATTTGCACTTTTCACACAAAAGTACGTTCATCTCTAGGAGACAGAACGCATCTCCTCCCTGAACGGTATGACGGCTGCGTGGTCCCATGGTGTTTATACTTGCGTACTATTGTTTGTACAGATGAACGTGGTACCTTTAGGAGTTTGGGATTGCTCCCAAGGATGAACCAGACTTGTGGAGGTCTACAATTTCTTTTCTGAGGTCTTGGCTGATTTGTTTAGATTTTCCCATGATGTCAAGCAAAGAGGCACTGAGTTTGAAGGTAGGCCTTGAAATACATCCACAGGTACACCTCCAATTGAATCAAATGATGTTAATTAGCCTATCAGAAGCTTCTAAAGCTATGGCATCTTTATATGGAATTTCTCAGGCTGTTTAAAGGCAGTCAACCTAGTGTATGTAAACTTCTTGAACACTGGAATTGTGAAACAATAAATTATAAGTGAAATAATCTGTCTGTAAACAATTGTTGGAAGAAATGACTTGTGTCATGCACAAAGTAGATGTCCTAACTGACTTCCCAAAACTATAGTTTGTTAACAAGAAATTTGTGAAATGTAAAGTTTTAATGACTCCAACCGACAGAAACAAACATCTTTCTGGTAAGAAGAGTGGCGGGGGAGTATGCCTCATGACTAACGAGACATGCTGTGATGAAAGAAACATACAGGAACTCAAATCCTTCTGTTCACCTGATTTAGAAATCCTCACAATCAAATGTAGACCGCATTATCTACCAAATTCTCTTCGATTATAATCACAGCCGTATATATCCCCCCCCAAGCAGACACAACGATGGCTCTGAACTAACTTTATTTAACTCCTTGCAAACTGGAAACCATTTATCCGGAGGCTGCATTCATTGTAGCTGGGGATTTTAACAAGGCTAATCTGAAAACAAGACTCCCTAAATTTTATCAGCATATCGATTGCGCAACCAGGGGTGGTAAAACCTTGGAGGCCCTGCCCCGCCCCCCTTGCGGAAAAGCTGACCACGACTCCATTTTGTTGATCCCTGCCTACAGACAGAAACTAAAACAAGAGGCTCCCACGCTGAGGTCTGTCCAACGCTGGTCCGACCAAGCTGACTCCACACTCCAAGACTGCTTCCATCACGTGGACTGGGATATGTTTCGTATTGCGTCAGATAACAATATTGACGAATACGCTGATTCGGTGTGCGAGTTCATTAGAATGTTCGTTGAAGATGTCGTTCCCACAGCAATGATTAAAACATTCCCTAACCAGAAACCGTGGATTGATGGCAGCATTCGCGTGAAACTGAAAGCGCGAACCACTGCTTTTAATCAGGGCAAGGTGTCTGGTAACATGACCGAATACAAACAGTGCAGCTATTCCCTCCGCAAGGCTATCAAACAAGCTAAGCGTCAGTACAGAGACAAAGTAGAATCTCAATTCAACGGCTCAGACACAAGAGGCATGTGGCAGGGTCTACAGTCAATCACGGACTACAAGAAGAAATCCAGCCCAGTCACAGACCAGGATGTCTTGCTCCCAGGCAGACTAAATAACTTTTTTGCCCGCTTTGAGGACAATACAGTGCCACTGACACGGCCTGCAACGAAAACATGTGGTCTCTCCTTCACTGCAGCCGAGGTGAGTAAGACATTTAAACGTGTTAACCCTCGCAAGGCTGCAGGCCCAGACGGCATCCCCAGCCGCGCCCTCAGAGCATGCGCAGACCAGCTGGCCGGTGTGTTTACGGACATATTCAATCAATCCCTATACCAGTCTGCTGTTTCCACATGCTTCAAGAGGGCCACCATTGTTCCTGTTCCCAAGAAAGCTAAGGTAACTGAGCTAAACGACTACCGCCCCGTAGCACTCACTTCCGTCATCATGAAGTGCTTTGAGAGACTAGTCAAGGACCATATCACCTCCACCCTACCTGACACCCTAGACCCACTCCAATTTGCTTACCGCCCAAATAGGTCCACAGACGATGCAATCTCAACCACACTGCACACTGCCCTAACCCATCTGGACAAGAGGAATACCTATCTGAGAATGCTGTTCATCGACTACAGCTCGGCATTCAACACCATAGTACCCTGCAAGCTCGTCATCAAGCTCGAGACCCTGGGTCTTGACCCCGCCCTGTGCAACTGGGTACTGGACTTCCTGACGGGCCGCCCCCAGGTGGTGAGGGTAGGCAACAACATCTCCTCCCCGCTGATCCTCAACACGGGGGCCCCACAAGGGTGCGTTCTGAGCCCTCTCCTGTATTCCCTGTTCACCCACGACTGCGTGACCACGCACGCTCCAACTCAATCATCAAGTTTGCGGACGACACAACAGTGGTAGGCTTGATTACCAACAACCACGAGACGGCCTACAGGGAGGAGGTGAGGGCCCTCGGAGTGTGGTGTCAGGAAAACAACCTCACACTCAACGTCAACAAAACTAAGGAGATGATTGTGGACTTCAGGAAACAGCAGAGGGAACACCCCCTATCCACATCGATGGAACAGTAGTGGAGAGGGTAGCAAGTTTTAAGTTCCTCGGCATACACATCACAGACAAACTGAATTGGTCCACTCACACAGACAGCATCGTGAAGAAGGCGCAGCAGCGCCTCTTCAACCTCAGGAGGCTGAAGAAATTTGGCTTGTCACCAAAAGCACTCACAAACTTCTACAGATGCACAATCGAGAGCATCCTGGCGGGCTGTATCACCGCCTGGTACGGCAACTGCTCCGCCCTCAACCGTAAGGCTCTCCAGAGGGTAGTGAGGTCTGCACAACGCATCACCGGGGCAAACTACCTGCCCTCCAGGACACCTACACCACCCGATGTTACAGGAAGGCCATAAAGATCATCAAGGACATCAACCACCCGAGCCACTGCCTGTTCACCCCGCTATCATCCAGAAGGCGAGGTCAGTACAGGTGCATCAAAGCTGGGACCGAGAGACTGAAAAACAGCTTCTATCTCAAGGCCATCAGACTGTTAAACAGCCACCACTAATATTGAGTGGCTGCTGCCAACACACTGACATTGACACTGACTCAACTCCAGCCACTTTAATAATGGGAATTGATGGGAAATTATGTAAATATATCACTAGCAACTTTAAACAATGCTACCTTATATAATGTTACTTACCCTACATTATTCATCTCATATGCATACGTATATACTGTACTCTATATCATCGACTGCATCCTTATGTAATACATGTATCACTAGCCACTTTAACTATGCCACTTTGTTTACATACTCATCTCATATGTATATACTGTACTCGATACCATCTACTGTATCTTGCCTATGCTGCCCTGTACCATCACTCATTCATATATCCTTATGTACATATTCTTTATCCCCTTACACTGTGTATAAGACAGTAGTTTTGGAATTGTTAGTTAGATTACTTGTTGGTTATTACTGCATTGTCGGAACTAGAAGCACAAGCATTTCGCTACACTCGCATTAACATCTGTTAACCATGTGTATGTGACAAATACATTTGATTTGATTTGATTTTGAACCTAAGTGTATGTAAACTTCCGACTTCAACTGTATGTTCAAATCAAGAAACCTTACCAGCAGCTGCACTGTTAGGCTATTCGCATGTGCTTTTCCAAAGCCTATGTCAGTTATGCAATGCTCCAGTGAGTGTAATTGTCTCCAATGAGTGTACTTTTCTGAATTTTTGGGTTGAGAAATAAAGTTGGCATCATTAGAAATACAATATTCTCCTCTTTTCTACTGAAGGTATGTAATTCCCAATGTGTTTATTCCGTTGTTCCTATTGATATTCATAAAAACATTGAAATACATATTTTACATTGAAATACATATTATTTTTTTATTTAAAATGTTTCAGCAGACCCCCGTATGAATACCACTGGCTTAGGTAGAAGCATCATAAAACCTCTCAACACAATAAATTCATCAGACTTGGTGAAAACCCGTTTTTTTTTACCTACCTTGCTTCATGAATGATGACCTCTTCCTAAATATTTGGTCAAATTATAGATTTTGTGTATGGTTTCTTAGAAACAAGTGTTGGCTCAACATACCCCACTCTCCCCTAATGATTTAACCTTTAATAAATCACACATCCTTCGCTCTATGAATCTGTAGCAAAAACATATGTACACAAAAATAATATCAATGGCTTTCAATTTTGTAGAAAGATCTGGCACCTGGCTTGAGAAGATACAGTACTTTAATTCATGATAAAATATTGAATGTACTTAAAACTATGAATCAATAAAAACTTTTGAATAAACAAAGTTTAAAGAAATGTACGGGATAGAAGATTTGATATTTTTAAAGTAATGAGGTCTGTGTCCATTGAATAAGCTCCAACAGAACGTTGAATCTCCACTAACGTAAGACCTAGCATCATTACAGTCATCATTGGATTCCCAGACACCATGTTTTCTGCAAACAGAGAGATCCGTACCAGAGGGACTTACAGTATGTCGTAACATAGTCCTCTAGTGTTGGGTTCACACTCAACATACGCTTGTCTCATTTCAAATTCCGTTATGTTGATAGATCATTTAGCAGCTCCAATGAGCTGTAGAGTAGATTCCATTCAGACCTAGTAACAAGTGATTGTTCAATGATATTTCTGTACAAAACGTATTCATCACATAACATAATCAGTGATCGGATTTGAAGCACCCCATAAGTTTGCACACCTGCAGTACAACACAGTGTGGCTTACATTCTGGAACCTTCAGTACTGAACAACACAGTGTGGCTTACATTCAATAGAAAGGAAAGCATGGAACCTTCAGTACTGAACAACACAGTGTGGCTTACATTCTGGAACCTTCAGTACTGAACAACACAGTGTGGCTTACATTCTGGAACCTTCAGTACTGAACAACACGGTGTGGCTTACATTCTGGAACCTTCAGTACTGAACATCAAGGTGTGGCTTACATTCTGGAACCTTCCGTCATGAACAACACATTGTGGCTTACATTCTGGAACCTTCAGTACTGAACAACACAGTGTGGCTTACATTCTGGAACCTTCAGTACTGAACAACACAGTGTGGCTTACATTCTGGAACCTTCAGTACTGAACAACACAGTGTGGCTTACATTCTGGAACCTTCAGTACTGAACAACACGGTGTGGCTTACATTCTGGAACCTTCAGTACTGAACATCAAGGTGTGGTTTACATTCTGGAACCTTCTGTCCTGAACAACACAGTGTGGCTTACATTCTGGAACCTTCAGTACTGAACAACACAGTGTGGCTTACATTCTGGAACCTTCAGTACTGAACAACACAGTGTGGCTTACATTCTGGAACCTTCAGTACTGAACAACACGGTGTGGCTTACATTCTGGAACCTTCAGTACTGAACATCATGGTGTGGTTTACATTCTGGAACCTTCTGTCCTGAACAACACGGTGTGGCTTACATTCTGGAACCTTCAGTACTGAACAGCACGGTGTGGCTTACATTCTGGAACCTTCCGTCCTGAACAACACAGTGTGGCTTACATTCTGGAACCTTCAGTACTGAACAGCACGGTGTGGCTTACATTCTGGAACCTTCCGTCCTGAACAACACAGTGTGGCTTACATTCTGGAACCTTCCGTCCTGAACAACACAGTGTGGCTTACATTCTAGAACCTTCAGTACTGAACAGCACGGTGTACAGTAAAATACAACAATATTATTTTACACACACACTGGAAATCTAATTTAAAATTCGAACAGTATCAGTATCAGTCTTCAGTATCTACTTGCATGTATCAACTAACAAAAAGTACTAATGAGGAATCATTTATTCTATGTATAAATAACCCCAGGGTCCTATACTGTTTTGGTGGTCTCAGGAGATATTTATATTTGTGTGCACTGTAGTTTTCTTCTTCTTTTTCCTCATTATTGCAGCCAATTACCACTAAGCTTACAATAGGGCTGCCAATTTCCACTAAGCTAACAATAGGGCTGCCAATTCTCTGACACAGGTAATCCCTCTGATGTGGTTTATATGTCCCAAACATTGATCTGTATTAGCAGGATGATTCGGTCATCTCCTTTCAACAAAAGCCCTTTCTGTTTATTGAATGTCTAGTGTGTATATTTTCTGTAGATTGAGTGACTTCTAAGAGGACATAAGCCCACATACTGTAATGGGCAGTCCAAATTAAAACCTGTATGCAAATAGCCTGTTAGTTCCTCCTCTGATTTCTACTGATATCCCTCATCTGGATAGCAGAATTTGCTCTCGTTCGACACTCTTTTCTTACGTGGGAGAATGGGGTCAAATCGTTCAACATTGTTCCTGCTCTCTGTGCCTAAATTGGAATAAATCAAAAGGGGGAATAAATGACTAGTGTGCTGATGGAAGGAAGACGCTCCGTTAAACCAGCACCATGAGACTGTGTGGCGCCGTAATGTGATACAAAAACTGTGTTGGTATTGAAATGGGAAACCTAGTCAGTTGAACACAAAAGTATTACTTTTGTGCAAAATTATTCAGCCCCCTTAAGTTATTACTTTGTAGCGCCACCTTTTGCTGCGATTACAGCTGTAAGTCGCTTGGGGTATGTCTCTATCAGTTTTGCACATCGAGAGACTGAAATGTTTTCCCATTCCTCCTTGCAAAACAGCTCGAGCTCAGTGAGGTTGGATGGAGAGCATTTGTGAACAGCAGTTTTCAGTTCTTTCCACAGATTCTCGATTGGATTCAGGTCTGGACTTTGACTTGGCCATTCTAACACCTGGATATGTTTATTTTTGAACCATTCCATTGTAGATTTTGCTTTATGTTTTGGATCATTGTCTTGTTGGAAGACAAATCTCCGTCCCAGTCTCAGGTCTTTTGCAGACTCCATCAGGTTTTCTTCCAGAATGGTCCTGTATTTGGCTCCATCCATATTCCCATCAATTTTAACCATCTTCCCTGTCCCTGCTGCAGAAAAGCAGGCCCAAACCATGATGCTGCCACCACCATGTTTGACAGTGGGGATGATGTGTTCAGGGTGATGAGCTGTGTTGCTTTTACGCCAAACATAACGTTTTGCATTGTTGCCAAAAAGTTCAATTTTGGTTTCATCTGACCAGAGCACCTTCTTCCACATGTTTGGTGTGTCTCCCAGGTGGCTTGTGGCAAACTTTAAACGACACTTTTTATGGATATCTTTAAGAAATGGCTTTCCTCTTGCCACTCTTCCATAAAGGCCAGATTTGTGCAATATACGACTGATTGTTGTCCTATGGACAGAGTCTCCCACCTCAGCTGTAGATCTCTGCAGTTCATCCAGAGTGATCATGGGCCTCTTGGCTGCATCTCTGATCAGTCTTCTCCTTGTATGTGCTGAAAGTTTAGAGGGACGGCCAGGTCTTGGTCGATTTTCAGTGGTCTGATACTCCTTCCATTTCAATATTATCGCTTGCACAGTGCTCCTTGGGATGTTTAAAGCTTGGGAAATCTTTTTGTATCCAAATCCGGCTTTAAACTTCTTCACAACAGTATCTCGGACCTGCCTGGTGTGTTCCTTGTTCTTCATGATGTTCTCTGCGCTTTTAACGGACCTCTGAGACTATCACAGTGCAGGTGCATTTATACGGAGACTTGATTACACACAGGTGGATTGTATTTATCATCATTAGTCATTTAGGTCAACATTGGATCATTCAGAGATCCTCACTGAACTTCTGGAGAGAGTTTGCTGCACTGAAAGTAACGGGGCTGAATAATTTTGCACGCCCAATTTTTCATTTTTCGATTTGTTAAAAAATTTTGAAATATCCAATAAATGTCGTTCCACTTCATGATTGTGTCCCACTTGTTGATTCTTCACAAAAAAATACAGTTTTATATCTTTATGTTTGAAGCCTGAAATGTGGCAAAAGGTTGCAAAGTTCAAGGGGGCCGAATACTTTCGCAAGGCACTGTAGCTCAATAGTTCTGTCAGGTTCACCTTTTTAATGCCCCACGCTATAACCCGACCCAAGCAGCTTCCCGTCAGAGACCACGGCTGCAGGAGATACTCTCCCCTCTTTGGACATTGCCTGTGAATCAAAGCGTTGCCATTTATTTCTACACTGTCCAGGCTATTGGGAGATTAATAACTCAACCCCTGCGATAGAAGTTGAGTTACTTACTTGGTCAAGTTATTTAATAGCATAGGCCCACCATCACGATGTGTTGACGGCTTTCTCAGTACAATTCCTCACATATAGTGTTGCTAGCTGTCTCGTGGGTCGAGGAACAAATTCACAGAGGCGTTCATTGAGAGTATCAAATTGATTCAGTCTGGCACAACCCCCTTCACGACGACTCTCTCTAATTAGATACTGTATAAGTTTTACATGTAAAATGATGACCGCCTAAAATATAGCATTTTCTACTTTGCAGTCACGACATGATACTGTATTGCATGTTTTATAGTAGCTGTAAGTATGAAACCCATCATTCGATTTAGTTTTTCAGAGTGAAGGACAAATTTCAGTGTGGGTCGATTTAATAAAGACAATTTACACAGCGGATATATCCTTGTTATTTAATTTGGCAGCGATGGGTAAACCGGTGGAGTGCCTTGAATGCAAAGGTATCAAGAAACTAAAATTACGTTCACCTTACGGAGAAATTCCTTTGGTTGGTTGAAGAAAACAAGGTTACCGTACTACAAGTTTCACTATTGGCCTGCCCCAATACACAGCCAGATGAGAACAGTTTTTTAAATAAAAAGGTCGGTGTAGTTTCTATGTGTAACTGTAGTGCAACAGTATGAGCCCTGTGAAGCTTTGTGAAGAAGGGTATTAGACTGTTCTATCTCCAAAGGCCTTTCCAGAGACAGGGGAAATCTAACGGGAGAGAGAGCTCATTATGAGACGTGCCGTTTGACTAGTAGGACGTTAAAGTGATCTTTTCTGAAATCACTGCAATGTAACACTTAGTTCACATAAATCCTACATAAGATTTATTTTAGTTGTTTTAATATTTCACTTTTGGAATTGTGTCTATGTATATTTGGCTTAATCAAATGTATTTTTCCTTTCCTTTGCATTCAAAGTTGAGGTTGTTGAATGTAGTTTTAATTAGTGGAGGCTCTTGTATGTTATATGCAGAAATGTACTGTACACTCAAAGGAGGTCTTTTCTATATACTATATGTGTATATAGATATATATTTGAACTCACACGTCATCATGTATACATCATGTACTTTTAGGTTTTCCTCCGTTTCCACCACGTACAACAAACACAATTGCATTTTATTGATGGAAATTTGATTGCACAGAGATACCGTGACGAGATGCTGAGGCATCACCTCATGTTTCAGCATGATAATGCACAGCCCCATGTCACGAGGATCTGTACAGAAATGTCCCAGTTCTTCCAGAGCCTGCAAACTCACCAGACATGTCACCAACCATTGAGCACGTTTGGGATGTTCTGGATCGACATGTAAGACAGCGTGTTCCAGTTCCCTCCGATATGCAGCAACTTCTCACATCCATTAAAGAGGAGTGGGACAACATTCCACAGGCCACAATCAACTCTATGCGAATGAGATGTGTCGCACTGCATGAGGCAAATGGTGGTCACACCAGATACTGACTGGTTTTCTGATCCACACCCCTACCATTTTTAAAGTTATCTGTGACCAACAGATGTGTATCTGTATTTCCAGTCATGTGAAATCCATAGATTAGGGCCTGATTAATTTATTTCAATTGACTGATTTCCTTATATGAACTGTAACTCAGTAAAATCTTTAAAATTGTTGCATGTTGCATCTATACTTTTGTTCAGTGTATTTTAACACACGTCCTTGTGTCACTGCATCTTTTCCTTGACCCGACACAAGGTCACCAGATGTCATCTGATTCTACTCTGAATGATATGTTTTTTTAATCAACCAATGTCTTTCTCTTCATTATGGAGGAGGAGCCTTGAGTAGTGGGACTCGGTCTGTATGACCTCTTCCAGGGACCTATTTACAAAAACAGTATTCAACAAATGATTCTCATTCCTGCTCTTTTTAGAGCTGGGCTTTAAGTTCATTTAAATAAGAGCCCTATGTTGAGTTTGGAATGGTGCGTTTGTCAACTCTACGAGGAGTTTGGAATGGTGCGTTTGTCAACTCTACGAGGAGTTTGGAATGGTGCGTTTGTCAACTCTACGAGGAGTTTGGAATGGTGCGTTTGTCAACTCTACGAGGAGTTTGGAATGGTGCGTTTGTCAACTCTACGAGGAGTTTGGAATGGTGCGTTTGTCAACTCTACGGGGAGTTTGGAATGGTGCGTTTGTCAACTCTACGAGGAGTTTGGAATGGTGCGTTTGTCAACTCTACGAGGAGTTTGGAATGGTGCGTTTGTCAACTCTACGAGGAGTTTGGAATGGTGCGTTTGTCAACTCTACGAGGAGTTTGGAATGGTGCGTTTGTCAACTCTACGAGGAGTTTGGAATGGTGCGTTTGTCAACTCTACGGGGAGTTTGGAATGGTGCGTTTGTCAACTCTACGAGGAGTTTGGAATGGTGCTTTATCAACTCTACGAGGAGTTTGGAATGGTGCGTTTGTCAACTCTACGAGGAGTTTGGAATGGTGCATTTGTCAACTCTACGAGGAGTTTGGAATGGTGCGTTTGTCAACTCTACGGGGAGTTTGGAATGGTGCGTTTGTCAACTCTACGGGGAGTTTGGAATGGTGCGTTTGTCAACTCTACGAGGAGTTTGGAATGGTGCGTTTGTCAACTCTACGGGGAGTTTGGAATGGTGCGTTTGTCAACTCTACGGGGAGTTTGGAATGGTGCGTTTGTCAACTCTACGAGGAGTTTGGAATGGTGCGTTTGTCAACTCTACGAGGAGTTTGGAATGGTGCGTTTGTCAACTCTACGGGGAGTTTGGAATGGTGCGTTTGTCAACTCTACGAGGAGTTTGGAATGGTGCGTTTGTCAACTCTACGGGGAGTTTGGAATGGTGCGTTTGTCAACTCTACGAGGAGTTTGGAATGGTGCGATTGTCAACTCTACGGGGGAGTTTGGAATGGTGCGTTTGTCAACTCTACGAGGAGTTTGGAATGGTGCTTTTGTCAACTCTACGGGGAGTTTGGAATGGTGCGTTTGTCAACTCTACGAGGAGTTTGGAATGGTGCGTTTGTCAACTCTACGAGGAGTTTGGAATGGTGCGTTTGTCAACTCTACGAGGAGTTTGGAATGGTGCGTTTGTCAACTCTACGAGGAGTTTGGAATGGTGCGTTTGTCAACTCTACGAGGAGTTTGGAATGGTGCGTTTGTCAACTCTACGGGGAGTTTGGAATGGTGCTTTTGTCAACTCTACGAGGAGTTTGGAATGGTGCGTTTGTCTTGGAGGTGCTCTGACAGGGTTAAAAAATGGGTTCTAATGGAGCCACTGACATTGTTGATGATGGCCACTCATGGTGGACCACACATGCTAAAGTACACACACACGCACACATATACACACATGGGTATGCATGCACACAAACACACATGCTCACACACACACAAAAACATCTGCATATGCATGCACACGTACTCACACTCCCACACCCTCCTACAAACACACACACACAGAGCGACTACTAGGGACTCTTCTGACTCATCCCCCATCGCACTCAAACGTGCTAAACATAGAATGCGTTCTCTGTCTGACAGACAAGCTTCTCGTCCCTCGTGAGCTTTGCGTTGACAACGTTTTGATCCCTGCCCCCGTCTCTCCCCGAGCCCAACGCCAAAGCCACAGCTTTGTTGATGCCACCTCATCCTGTTATGCCCTGTGTTCAACAACTCTGCCTATCGATTGGAGTGCTGGAGTACACAAGGGCAGGTTACCCAATACTATTCTTCCCGTGGTGCTTCCACTTTTCTTCTTCACAACAGTTCATCTGACCCAAAACCAGACTTTTGTCAAATAGGTTGGCTTAATGGAGTAAAAGGGTCCATTGCGGTTGGCTGAGTTTGACTGGGGTTGGCTGGGGTTGGCTGGGGTTGGCTGGGGTAGACTGGTGTTGGCTGGGGTTGGCTGAGGTTGACTGGGGTTGGCTGAGGTTGGCTGGGGTTGGCTGAGGTTGGCTGGGGTTGGCTGAGGTTGACTGGGTCTGGTGGGGTTGGCTGGGGTTGACTTGGGCTGGCTGGGGCTGGCTGGGGTTGACTGGTGTTGACTGGGGTTGACTGGGGCTGGCTGGGGTTCGTTGGGGTTGCCATGGTTGTATAGACGACAAGACGGATGCTGTCTAATGAAGTATGTACTGAACCTTTCGGACTGAATGCCGTTGAGAATGAATTGGTTCGGAGGGGGGTTAAGACAGATGATAACATCCATTGAATCTTCACCAGAGAGAGACAGTGGTTTGATCCAGTGGGATTAGCTTCGGGGGAAATGGCATCTAAGGAATTGTTCATGAAGACCACCGCTATCATTTCATTTTCCACAGCAGCAGCATAACTCCTCACTTCTTTTTATTACTCAGCCTGAACTGATGTGCCGAATGGCTGCCAAGTGGGTTCACCAGAAGTTGGTGGTAAAATAAATAAACAATTATCTGGTTAATGGATGTTTGTGTGTGCAGTTCTGACTGGTGTCATTGTTGTTATTGAAACGCATTGTAAAAAAAAAAAATTCATTGATTGTTCAGAAATGTATTATTTTCTGTTTGAAGTATAGAGAACCCAACTGTACTTATAACAGTTATAGAACCACCACAGAGATGGGTTGTAGGATTCTATTGATTATATGGACAGACAATTCTGTACCGAATCTGTAGATTCTGTAGATGATTCTTATCACCAGATGTCCCAGATGTGACACTGCGTTAGTGACTCTGGCAACAATTCAACAATTATACATTGAGCTGTAAACCAAGGGACCAACTCAGCAATAGGAGGGAGCTCTACCACTACACTAATTCAACCTATCCAGACCCCTCAGATCTGCAAACATTGACGGGTCAGGACCAAGGAGGGAGAAGTAGGGAGTAGGACCAGGTTGATATGTGAAAGGGGAAATTGGTTAACCTCCATGGATAGGACAGTGTTGTTTAGTTGTTGAGTACTACAGTCCCATAGGTCTCACAATACTCAGAGATTAAACAAATATCTACCTAAATTAGTGTTATACTCAATAATGAATGATCAATCATTGGGTAAATCACACATCATTATTGCTCAATGTTAGTCAATCTTTTACTGTACCATAATTTAGTCTTTCGATTGGATGGTTGGCTAGACATAGTCCTGTATTACTTCTTAATTGATGTCTTCTCTAATCAATAAGGCACAAGAGACAGTGCTGTGTCATGAATACAGTCACAGGTACATGCAGTTGTTCGGCCCGACGCGATATCTTCATGAAGATCTCTCCTGTCATTCGTATTTGTTCAACCACGGTAGGCGACTCAGTAACAATTCACACTGTTTTCCAGGGTGTTAATGGGATCCATAAACACAAAATAAAAACACACACATTACAGAATGGAAGATGTTGCTGATTAAAGGCGTACTGTGTCCACGGTGAGAGATTTTAAACACTGCTTCGTAATAATTGTATCCCTTGTGATTCCAAAGGAGGAGTTGTTTTAATAGAAATGTCTTGAGTGCATCTGTGGTACCCAGACTTGTTAAAGATGAAGTGCTTTCTTATCTCTGGAGTGGTATCACAACCTGTGACACACACACACACACACACACACACACACACACACACACACACACACACACACACACACACACACACACACACACACACACACACACACACACACACACACACACACACACACACACACACACACACACACAGATGAATCTATGTATCTTTCTCATCTATGTGAGTCACCCCTTTCTTGAAAGGACAAGATGTTCTTTCTGTCTCAACAACTACACACTCAAGAGTCTTTCATCACTCACCATGTACTGTATACGATTCTACACTTAAATATAGTACTGTGTACAGACCCCCTGGATAGGTAGAAAGCTGTCTATATTTAAAGGAAATTATCAAAAGGACAGGATTAAGAATACATACATGTCGACCCCCTTTGTGTGTGTGTGTGTGTGTGTGTGTGTGTGTGTGTGTGTGTGTGTGTGTGTGTGTGTGTGTGTGTGTGTGTGTGTGTGTGTGTGTGTGTGTGTGTGTGTGTGTGTGTGTGTGTGTGTGTGTGTGTGTGTGTGTGTGTGTGTGTCAGCATGAGCGCCTGCGTCCTTATTGTCTATAACTGTGCTGGACCCAGATTATATTGATTGTGCTTGTTCAAAAAAGCTGGTAACACAATGTGCTATTTGCATCTGACATTGAAGCGACTAGCGCTTGCGAGCCACAGTTTCTTAAGGCGACACGGAGAAGGAACACCAGAGCGGAGAGGCATAGAGCCCAGGAAGGCTAAAGCTCACTCTTCAAACACTGCAGAGTCCTCCCTCTCAAATCACCTTTCCATGTGACAGCTGTGAAGAGAGGGAGAGGCAAAAGACTGAGGAAGAGAAAGGGAGAAGAGGAGAGAAAGAAAGAGGGAGGAGAGAGGGAGGGATAGCCAATAATACCCTTTGAATACATGATCAATTTGGCAAAATTACACTGATTATGTTGGGGTGAAGAGAGAGAGAGAGAGAGAGAGAGAGAGAGAGAGAGAGAGAGAGAGAGAGAGAGAGAGAGAGAGAGAGAGAGAGAGAGAGAGAGAGAGAGAGAGAGAGAGAGAGAGAGAGAGAGAGAGAGAGAGAGAGAGAGAGAGAGAGAGAGAGGGAGAGGAGAGAGGAGAGAGGGAGAGGGTGTGTGTGTGTGTGTGTGTGTGTGTGTGTGTGTGTGTGTGTGTGTGTGTGTGTGTGTGTGTGTGTGTGTGTGTGTGTGTGTGTGTGTGTGTGTGTGTGTGTGTGTGTGTGTGTGTGAGAGAGAGAGAGAGAGTGACTGCTACCTCCTCATTTCGAGAGAGAGAGAGGGAGAGGGAGAGAGCTTACAAGCGACGAGGAGACGACGAGAGGAGGATCTGCAAAGAGGGAGAGAAAAAAAGCGCTCCCTATTTTTTCCGCCCGCCTCTCTTCGCTCCTCTGCTTAGCATCACATAGGGGAGGCAGGACCAGAGGAGAGCATCTCCTTCTACTACATTTGTTCTGCATTGTCAAACGTTTAGTGGAGGAGGACACCTGGTGAAGGAGAAGCCAGGAGTAAGCCTAGAAGGGGCTGGTAAGCTTTGTAGTATCCCTCCTATAGAGCTGATATAGAGGAGCGAGGATGCTTAACAACCTAACTGACACAGAAGAGGGGGACGGGGGACCCAACAGCCAGGGTGAGTGATGGAATCTGTCTCACAAACGCACGCACACACACAGATGCACAAACACACACACATAAGCTCATCAAACACACACACAAACAAGCTCATGTACATGAATCCAATATATCTATACTCATACATACTCACACATTTGTGCGGTGCATACAGACTCACACAGCCAGAAGGTAGCGAATGGACATTCAAGTGTGAGTGTGTTGCTGCATAATGCTCTTACCTGCCTGCCTGCTTGGGGTGATGCTTCTCCTCTTTACTGTTGCTGTGTGACAGGAATAGTAATGGGTTTCTATCCAAATACGACGGACTGGTGAACGTACGGGAATTACAGCACACTGATACACACACACACACAGATACACACAGAACGATACACAGTCACATAGACACACACACACACACACACACACACACACACACACACACACACACACACACACACACACACACACACACACACACAGACCGATACACAGTCACACAGACAGACAGACACACAGACAGATACACCCAGACCGATACACAGTCACACAGACAGACACACACACACACACAGATATACACACAGACACACACTGCTTGGGTGCAATGCTCCCCAAACCTCCCAACCCACCCCCCTCCACAACCACGGCTCCGTAAACACTCAAAATGCATATGGCGCCCAGTGCCTGAGCAAGTTTGGGCACACAACACACACCGACGCTCACTAACGGAGATGCCAACCTGCCGTCGCTCGCTGCTCATCCGTCTGCTCCAGCTGTCAAAACAAGTCCCGGCTCCACTCCCCTCCTATACGTCACCACAGCAGTGTTGCTGGGAAAAGAGGGATTTGGATCAATACCTAAAGAACCTGTTGTGTTGTTGTGTAGCTTTAGTTTAGTTTTACCTCTTCACACATGCTTGTGTTGAACAGTGTTGTGTTGAACAGTGTTGTGTTGAACAGTGTTGTGTTGAACAGGGTTGTGTTGAACAGGGTTGTGTTGAACAGGGTTGTGTTGAACTGGGTTGTGTTGAACAGTGTTGTGTTGAACAGGGTTGTGTTGAACTGGGTTGTGTTGAACAGGGTTGTGTTGAACAGGGTTGTGTTGAACAGTGTTGTGCTGAACAGGGTTGTGGTGAACAGTGTTGTGTTGAACAGGGTTGTGTTGAACAGGGTTGTGTTGAACAGGGTTGTGTTGAACAGTGTTGTGTTGAACAGGGTTGTGTTGAACAGTGTTGTGTTGAACAGGGTTGTGTTGAACAGGGTTGTGTTGAACAGTGTTGTGTTGAACAGTGTTGTGTTGAACAGGGTTGTGTTGAACAGTGTTGTGTTGAACAGGGTTGTGTTGAACAGGGTTGTGTTGAACAGTGTTGTGTTGAACAGGGTTGTGTTGAACAGGGTTGTGTTGAACAGTGTTGTGTTGAACAGGGTTGTGTTGAACAGGGTTGTGTTGAACAGTGTTGTGCTGAACAGGGTTGTGGTGAACAGTGTTGTGTTGAACAGGGTTGTGTTGAACAGGGTTGTGTTGAACAGGGTTGTGTTGAACGGTGTTGTGTTGAACAGGGTTGTGTTGAACAGTGTTGTGTTGAACAGGGTTGTGTTGAACAGGGTTGTGTTGAACAGTGTTGTGTTGAACAGTGTTGTGTTGAACAGGGTTGTGTTGAACAGTGTTGTGGTGAACAGGGTTGTGTTGAACAGGGTTGTGTTGAACAGTGTTGTGTTGAACAGGGTTGTGTTGAACAGGGTTGTGTTGAACAGTGTTGTGTTGAACAGGGTTGTGTTGAACAGGGTTGTGTTGAACAGGGTTGTGTTGAACAGTGTTGTGCTGAACAGGGATTGTGTCGTCCAGGGATTGTGTTGTCCAGGAATTGTATTGACCAGGGAATGTGTTGACCAGGGCTCCAAGGGATGCACTGGAGCCCCAGGTTTCAGATTTGAAAACAGTCACTGTGCCGCCGCTCGGAGCTTGTATACCTGTGAGGGCTTTGTGATAAAAATAGACTGTGGCAGCTCGGAACATGAATAATTAACTTAATGCGGGCATCTTTTGGGGAGAATTATGACTGGGCATGGCAAAAGACTGTGGTGATTGAAGGGAAGCGTGACCCGTTTAAACTCCTCATCAAGGGCAGGTTGTCGAGTGCAAGATAAACCCGCCTAACGACACAACGCTCTGTCAAGCTAATCTGATTACTCGAGCGCTGTTGCTTGTTTGTGTGCGCGTGCATGTGTGCTTGCATGTGTATGAGCAAGTGTGTGTATGTCTATTTATTTCATCCAGGGAAACACATAGATGTCTCATTTTATCCAGGGAAACATACACTACCGTTCAAAAGTTTGGGGTCACTTAGAAATGTCCTTGTTTTTGAAAGCTTTTTTTTTTTTTAAATCCATTAAAATAACATCAAATTGATAATAAATACAGTGTAGATATTAATGTTGTACATGACTATTGTAGCTGGAAATGGCAGATGTTTTATGGAATATCTACATAGATGTACAGGGGCCCATTGTCAGCAACCATCACTCCTGTGTTCCAATGGCACGTTGTGTTAGCTAATCCAAGTTTATCATTATAAATAAATACAATTAAAAAACTGGCCTTCTTTAGACGAGTTTAGTATCTGGAGCATCAGCATTTGTGGATTCGATTACAGGCTCAAAATGGCCAGAAACAAAGACCTTTCTTCTGAAACTCGTCAGTCTATTCTTGTTCTGAGAAATCAAGGCTATTCCATGCGAGAAATTGCCAAGAAACTGAAGATCTCATACAACGCTGTGTACTACTCCCTTCACAGAACAGTGCAAACCGGCTTTAACCAGAATAGAAAGAGGAGTGGGAGGCCCCAGTGCACAACTGAGCAAGAGGACAAGTACATTAGGATGTCTAGTTTGAGAAACAGACAAGTCCTCAACTGGCAGTTTCATTAAATAGTAACCGCAAAACACCAGTCTCAACGTCAACAGTGAAGAGGCGACTCTGGGATGCAGGCCTTCTAGGCAGCGTTGCAAAGAAAAAGCCACATCTCAGACTGGCCAATTTAAAAAAAAGATTAAGATGGGCAAAATAACACAGACTCTGGACAGGGGAACTCTGCCTAGAAGGCCAACATTCCAGAGTCGCCTCTTCACTGTTTACGTTGAGACTGGTGTTTTGCGGTTACTATTTAATGAAGCTGCCAGAAGCTGCTAGTGTTTTGCGGCCACTATTTAATTAAGCTGCCATTTGAGGACTTGTGAGGTGTCTGTTTCTTAAAATGGTTAACTTGGATTAGCTAACACAACGTGCCATTGGAGCTTGTTGTCATTGCAGGCAAACTCATGTGGTACCCTTCCTGCAGGCTCATCCTGACATGACCCTCCAGCATGGCAATGCCACCAGCCATACTGCTCGTTCTGTGCATGATTTTCTGCAAGACAAGTATGTCAGTGTTCTGCCATGGCCAGCGAAGAGCCCGGATCTCAATCCCATTGAACACGTCTGGCACCTGTTGGATCGTAGGGTTAGGGCTATGGCCATTCCCCCCCCAGAAATGCCCGGGAACTTGCAGGTGCCTTGGTGGAAGAGTGGGGTAACATCTCACAGCAAGAACTGGCAAATCTGGTGCAGTCCATGAGGAGGAGATGCACTGCAGTACTTAATGCAGCTGGTGGCCACACCAGATACTGACTGTTACTTTTGATTTTGACCCCCTCCCCCTTTCTTCAGGGACACATTATTACATTTCTGTTGGTCACATGTCTGTGGAACTTGCTCAGTTTGTGTCTCAGTTGTTGAATCTTGTTATGTTCATACAAATATTTATACATGTTAAGTTTGCTGAAAATATACGCAGTTGACAGTGAGAGGACATTTCTTTTTTTGCTGAGTTTAGATGTCCCCTTTAGCCAGGGAAACATATGGATGTCTCATTTTATCCAGGGAAACACGTAGATGTCTCTTTTTATCCAGGGAAACACATAGATGTCCCCTTTAGCCAGGGAAACATATGGATGTCTCATTTTATCCAGGGAAACACGTAGATGTCTCTTTTTATCTAGGGAAACGCATAGATGTCTCATTTTATCCAGTGAAACGCATAGATGTCTCATTTTATCCAGTGAAACGCATAGATGTCTCATTTTATCCAGGGAAACGCATAGATGTCTCATTTTATCCAGGGAAACACATAGATGTCTCATTTTTTCCAGGGAAACACATAGATGTCTCATTTTATCCAGGGAAACGCATAGATGTCTCATTTTATCCAGGGAAACACATAGATGTCTCATTTTATCCAGGGAAACACATAGATGTCTCATTTTATCCAGGGAAACGCATAGATGTCTCATTTTATCTAGGGAAACACATAGATGTCTCATTTTATCCAGGGAAACACATAGGTGTCTCATTTTATCCAGGGAAACACATAGATGTCTCATTTTATCCAGGGAAACGCATAGATGTCTCATTTTATCTTGGGAAACGCATAGATGTCTCATTTTATCTTGGGAAACGCATAGATGTCTCATTTTTTCCAGGGAAACACATAGATGTCTCATTTTATCCAGGGAAACACATAGATGTCTCATTTTATCCAGGGAAACACATAGATGTCTCATTTTATCCAGGGAAACACATAGATGTCTCATTTTATCCAGGGAAACACATAGATGTCTCATTTTTTCCAGGGAAACACATAGATGTCTCATTTTATCCAGGGAAACACATAGATGTCTCATTTTATCCAGGGAAAGACATAGATGTCTCATTTTATCCAGGGAACACATAGATGTCTAATTTTATCTTGGGAAACACATAGATGTCTCATTTTATCCAGGGAAACACATAGATGTCTCATTTTATCCAGGGAAACACATATATGTCTCATTTTATCCAGGGAAACACATAGATGTCTCATTTTATCCAGGGAAACACATAGATGTCTCATTTTATCCAGGGAAACACATAGATGTCTCATTTTATCCAGGGAAACACATAGATGTCTCATTTTATCCAGGGAAACACATAGATGTCTCATTTTATCCAGGGAAACACATAGATGTCTCATTTTATCCAGGGAAACACATAGATGTCTCATTTTATCCAGGGAAACACATAGATGTCTCATTTTATCCAGGGAAACACATAGATGTCTCATTTTATCCAGGGAAACACATAGATGTCTCATTTTATCCAGGGAAACACATAGATGTCTCATTTTATCCAGGGAAACACATAGATGTCTCATTTTATCCAGGGAAACACATAGATGTCTCATTTTATCCAGGGAAACACATAGATGTCTCATTTTATCCAGGGAAACGCATAGATGTCTCATTTTATCCAGGGAAACACATAGATGTCTCATTGTATCTTGGGAAACGCATAGATGTCTCATTTTATCCAGGGAAACACATAGATGTCTCATTTTATCCAGGGAAACACATAGATGTCTCATTTTATCCAGGGAAACACCTAGATGTCTCATTTTATCTAGGGAAACACATAGATGTCTCATTTTATCCAGGGAAACACATAGATGTCTCATTTTATACAGGGAAACACATAGATGTCTCATTTTATCCAGGGAAACACATAGATGTCTCATTTTATCCAGGGAAACACATAGATGTCTCATTTTATCTTGGGAAACGCATAGATGTCTCATTTTATCCAGGGAAACACATAGATGTCTCATTTTATCCAGGGAAACACATAGATGTCTCATTTTATCCAGGGAAACACATAGATGTCTCATTTTATCCAGGGAAACACATAGATGTCTCATTTTATCTAGGGAAACACATAGATGTCTCATTTTATCCAGGGAAACACATAGATGTCTCATTTTATCCAGGGAAACACATAGATGTCTCATTTTATCCAGGGAAACACATAGATGTCTCATTTTATCCAGGGAAACACATAGATGTCTCATTTTATCTAGGGAAACACATAGATGTCTCATTTTATCTAGGGAAACACATAGATGTCTCATTTTATCCAGGGAAACACATAGATGTCTCATTTTATCCAGGGAAACACATAGATGTCTCATTTTATCTTGGGAAACACATAGATGTCTCATTTTATCTTGGGAAACACATAGATGTCTCATTTTATCCAGGGAAACACATAGATGTCTCATTTTATCCAGGGAAACACATAGATGTCTCATTTTATCCAGGGAAACACATAGATGTCTCATTTTATCCAGGGAAACACATAGATGTCTCATTTTATCCAGGGAAACACATAGATGTCTCATTTTATCTTGGGAAACGCATAGATGTCTCATTTTATCCAGGGAAACACATAGATGTCTCATTTTATCCAGGGAAACACATAGATGTCTCATTTTATCCAGGGAAACACATAGATGTCTCATTTTATCCAGGGAAACACATAGATGTCTCATTTTATCTAGGGAAACACATAGATGTCTCATTTTATCCAGGGAAACACATAGATGTCTCATTTTATCCAGGGAAACACATAGATGTCTCATTTTATCCAGGGAAACACATAGATGTCTCATTTTATCCAGGGAAACACATAGATGTCTCATTTTATCTAGGGAAACACATAGATGTCTCATTTTATCTAGGGAAACACATAGATGTCTCATTTTATCCAGGGAAACACATAGATGTCTCATTTTATCTTGGGAAACACATAGATGTCTCATTTTATCTTGGGAAACACATAGATGTCTCATTTTATCCAGGGAAACACATAGATGTCTCATTTTATCCAGGGAAACACATAGATGTCTCATTTTATCTTGGGAAACACATAGATGTCTCATTTTATCCAGGGAAACACATAGATGTCTCATTTTATCCAGGGAAACACATAGATGTCTCATTTTATCCAGGGAAACACATAGATGTCTCATTTTATCCAGGGAAACACATATATGTCTCATTTTATCCAGGGAAACACATAGATGTCTCATTTTATCCAGGGAAACACATAGATGTCTAATTTTATCCAGGGAAACACATAGATGTCTCATTTTATCTTGGGAAACGCATAGATGTCTCATTTTATCCAGGGAAACACATAGATGTCTCATTTTATCCAGGGAAACACATAGATGTCTCATTTTATCCAGGGAAACATATAGCTGTGATAGATAAGCACTTGGCTGTGTGGAGATACATAGTGATAACTCCTGCTCTGTGTTGGATATGCCTTCCCTCCCCACCCCCCTCCACCCATCCTTCCCTCCCCACCCGCCTCTCTGCCCCCATAGCAGCAGATAGAAAAGCTCCACTGATCTCAGAATAGCAGCACACATTCCATTTAGCCAGAGGCTCCTACATGCATCCTGTTCACACAGGAGTCAGTGTGCAGCGAACCTTGAATTACTCTGTGTAGTCACCACTACTGCTGTGGAGGGCAGATAAGTTAGAGGTTTTTATAGTGGGAAATGTCACTGTGGTGCTGTCCGTGGTGCTAAAGCGAGCCTCTCTAATGAGCTGATGTGGTGCTGTCTGTGGTGCTGAAATCATCCTCTCTCGTGTCATGGGCTCCTGTGGTGATGTCCATGGAGCTGAAATCAGCCTCTGTAATGTTGTGGGCTGCTGTGCTGCTGTCCATGGAGCTGAAATCAGCCTCTGTAATGTTGTGGGCTGCTGTGCTGCTGTCCATGGAGCTGAAATCAGCCTCTGTGATGTTGTGGGCTGCTGTGCTGCTGTCCATGGAGCTGAAATCAGCCTCTGTAATGTTGTGGGCTGCTGTGCTGCTGTCCATGGAGCTGAAATCAGCCTCTGTGATGTTGTGGGCTGCTGTGCTGCTGTCCATGGTGCTGAAATCAGCCTCTGTAATGTTGTGGGCTGCTGTGCTGCTGTCAATGGAGCTGAAATCAGCCTCTGTAATGTTGTGGGCTGCTGTGTTGCTGTCCATGGAGCTGAAATCAGCCTCTGTAATGTTGTGGGCTGCTGTCCTGCTGTCCATGGAGCTGAAATCAGCCTCTGTGACGTTGTGGGCTGCTGTGCTGCTGTCCATGGAGCTGAAATCAGCCTCTGTAATGTTGTGGGCTGCTGTGCTGCTGTCCATGGTGCTGAAATCAGCCTCTGTGATGTTGTGGGCTACTGTGCTGCTGTCCATGGAGCTGAAATCAGCCTCTGTAATGTTGTGGGCTGCTGTCCTGCTGTCCATGGAGCTGAAATCAGCATCTGTGATGTTGTGGGCTGCTGTGCTGCTGTCCATGGAGCTGAAATCAGCCTCTGTAATGTTGTGGGCTGCTGTGCTGCTGTCCATGGTGCTGAAATCAGCCTCTGTAATGTTGTGGGCTGCTGTGCTGCTGTCCATGGAGCTGAAATCAGCCTCTGTAATGTTGTGGGCTGCTGTGCTGCTGTCCATGGAGCTGAAATCAGCCTCTGTAATGTTGTGGGCTGCTGTGCTGCTGTCCATGGTGCTGAAATCAGCCTCTGGTCGTATTTACAGGGAGCAGAGGACATAACTAGGCTGTGGAGATGCTTTCCACAGTACTAGGAGATTTCCTTCGTCCATCGCGTATTCACGCAAGATGAAATGCAAGAAAGATCTTGCCCGGAGAGAAAACAATTATAAAATGCTCTTTCACATCGATCATTTGCTAATTCATGAGCTGTCGTTTTATGTCCCCCGCTGCTTTGTTAATGATTTGCAGAATTAGTTATTTTCTAACGAAGAATATAATAACAAGCCGTAAGTTTGTTTGCTCTATTTTCTTTTGCATCCAGAGGCTTTGACTGTAGCGCTTCAGTTTTGAAGTGCTAGAGGAAGCTGTTTTTTGTCAATGTGAAATAGGAGGGGGGTGTTGCTGCATCAAAATGTAGCTGTCCACTCTCATCAAGTGCAGTGTGAAAGGTGCAGTGAACATGTCTGCTCTTGTTCCTGTGTTTTTTGTTGTTGAGAAAGTATCTTGTTTTCCTTCCCATGATGCCTCTGTAAGGAGAATGAGACATCATTGAAAAGCTCACCCTTCAAGAAAGTAGATTTTGTCTGGGGGCTTTCTGACAGAGGGTTTAACACTCTCTCTGCACTCTGTCTGGGGGCTTTCTGACAGAGGGTTTAACACTCTCTCTGCACTCTGTCTGGGGGCTTTCTGACAGAGGGTTTAACACTCTCTCTGCACTCTGTCTGGGGGCTTTCTGACAGAGGCTTTAACACTCTCTCAGCACTCTGTCTGGGGGCTTTCTGACAGAGGGTTTAACACTCTCTCAGCACTCTGTCTCGGGGCATTCTGACAGAGGGTTTAACACTCTCTCAGCACTCTGTCTGGGGACTTTCTGACAGAGGGTTTAATACTCTCTCAGCACTCTGTCTGGGGGCTTTCTGACATAGGGTTTAACACTCTCTCTGCACTCTGTCTGGGGGCTTTCTGACAGAGGCTTTAACACTCTCTCAGCACTCTGTCTGGGGGCTTTCTGACAGAGGGTTTAACACTCTCTCAGCACTCTGTCTGAGGGCTTTCTGACAGAGGCTTTAACACTCTCTCAGCACTCTGCATCCCAAATGAAAACCCTATTCCCGATATAATGCACTACTTTTGACCAGAGCCCTATGGGCCCTGTAGTGCACTAGGGAATAGGGTACTGTTTGGTAAGCAGCCTCGGACAAACCTCATCCATCCACCCAGACTCCTTTTCCACCTCTCCAAATATGCCCTTCAAGGACCTTTAATGACCATTAATGATCAATATTTTAGTTATGGCTGGCTGCATAATACTGTAAGAAGGCCCCAAGCTTTCTCCTAGGCATGGAGTTCTTTTATGAATTGTAATCAATATGTCTGGTGACTAGTAGGAGAACAGCAGCAGAAATGCATGGTTAGAGAGAGAGATTGGTGGCCGTGACAGAATCGCAGACACTTGTTGTCATGGCGAGGAGGTAGATGTACTGTACTGGTGTCACACACACGCACACACAAACACACACACACACACGTATTTTACTATATACACAAACAAATGCATGTTCACATAGACAAACGTGTTTACAGTGCAACAAACACACACACAATCACCTGAACTGCGCTCAACAACAGTGTCTGATTCAGTGGATGTGACTAAACCTGATTCAGCGGCACTCAACAACAGTGTCTGATTCAGTGGATGTGACTATGACTGATTCAGCAGCACTCAACAACAGTGTCTGATTCAGTGGATGTGACTATGACTGATTCAGCGGCACTCAACAACAGTGTCTGATTCAGTGGATGTGATTATGACTGATTCAGCAGCACTCAACAACAGTGTCTGATTCAGTGGATGTGACTAAACCTGATTCAGCAGCACTCAACAACAGTGTCTGATTCAGTGGATGTGACTATGACTGATTCAGCAGCACTCAACAACAGTGTCTGATTCAGTGGATGTGACTATGACTGATTCAGCAGCACTCAACAACAGTGTCTGATTCAGTGGATGTGATTATGACTGATTCAGCAGCACTCAACAACAGTGTCTGATTCAGTGGATGTGACTATGACTGATTCAGCAGCACTCAACAACAGTGTCTGATTCAGTGGATGTGACTATGACTGATTCAGCAGCACTCAACAACAGTGTCTGATTCAGTGGATGTGATTATGACTGATTCAGCAGCACTCAACAACAGTGTCTGATTCAGTGGATGTGACTATGACTGATTCAGCGACACTCAACAACAGTGTCTGATTCAGTGGATGTGACTAAACCTGATTCAGCAGCACTCAACAACAGTGTCTGATTCAGTGGATGTGACTATGACTGATTCAGCGGCACTCAACAACAGTGTCTGATTCAGTGGATGTGACTATGACTGATTCAGCGGCACTCAACAACAGTGTCTGATTCAGTGGATGTGACTAAACCTGATTCAGCAGCACTCAACAACAGTGTCTGATTCAGTGGATGTGATTATGACTGATTCAGCAGCACTCAACAACAGTGTCTGATTCAGTGGATGTGACTATGACTGATTCAGCGGCACTCAACAACAGTGTCTGATTCAGTGGATGTGACTAAACCTGATTCAGCGGCACTCAACAACAGTGTCTGATTCAGTGGATGTGACTAAACCTGATTCAGCAGCACTCAACAACAGTGTCTGATTCAGTGGATGTGACTATGACTGATTCAGTAGCACTCAACAACAGTGTCTGATTCAGTGGATGTGACTAAACCTGATTCAGCAGCACTCAACAACAGTGTCTGATTCAGTGGATGTGACTAAACCTGATTCAGCAGCACTCAACAACAGTGTCTGATTCAGTGGATGTGATTAGGCACAACGCGAGTCAGCACTCTGTCCGTTATTGCCTTGTCGGTGATGTCACCTCTATCGTTGTTAGTGTCAGCACCACAGATCCAAAGCTCTAACAATACCCATAATTCCCTGAGAGTCATTACTTTATCAAAGTCCCAATTGCAGGAATACAAGCGGCTCATAAATCAGAGCACATAGAACGTAATTACATACTGAGTTATTAATTTGAACAAAAGTAATAATGAAATATGGCAACAATTGCAGAAACATAAAGATGTGACAGATAAATGCTAGTTTTGGTTAATTATGCAACCCACACCGGTTGGGATCCTGATAGAAAGGGATGTTATGCATAGATCAGTTTCCCAATTAAAACTCCAAATGCAGGAGTGTGTAATTAGTGACGATGGGGCAGCTCTCTGAAAAGGCTGTTGACTCATGCAGCACTAATGAAAATCTCCACCTTAACCAGTCCATCTAACAAACACACACAAACACACACACACACACACACACATTGTTGTGCATACACACAAAGCAGTCCCTCACTGACCGTCGCTTTTACCACTGACTTAATTGTCAACCCAATTCCCCTGACATTAGGAAAATGAGTATTGGTTTTAATAAAGAGTTATGTAAGAGAAAACCTCTACTTTGTGAAACTTCAGCGTTGTCATTTGGGATTTCACCATGCAGGTATTTGATCACGGTGCAGCCTGGGAAATAATGTGGAATGTGGCCTATCATTTTGTTCGAGAACATTGGGAACAAAGGCACTTGATGAACGAAAACATTTATTTTGTCAAAGTTAAGCCGGTTGGATTGTAATTTCATGGTACCAGCACCCTGAGGCTTGTGCAGCCGATGGAGGAATTGAATCCCGTAGGCTTTGAGAGGTTTAAGTGGTGAAATGGATGGATCGTTTTTAGAGAGAAATAGATGGCTGGTTTTATGGAGAGAAAGAGAGATAGAGAGAGGGATGGAGAAAGAGAGCAACATGATGGATTTAACCCCCAAAAAGCTCAAACCAACTGATCAGATCAACTCTCCTCTCCCCTTTGCCAGAAAACATTCCCTGAAATTGAGAAATTCCTTTGCATATCTCACCTCTCCTTAATTCTTAGTTCCAATCAACAGTAATGACAAGAAGACATTTTGATTAATGATCAGGATTGATCATTAGTCAACACGAAGACACGTTATCATACTATGGTGCAGTAAGACAAATCATAACTTCCACTTAGGTCAAATTTTCTCATACTAACGCATTGACGTCAATGTGAGACTAAGTTCAAATTTGACTTAAGTGGAAGTCAGGATCTAGCTAGTTTATATATTCAAACGATCCTCCCAACCTCTTGATCTGACCGCCCAGTCTCATTCATGCAGGTTGTTAAGATACTGTACGTCTTCTGACAGACACAACACAGTGCACTAGCCAGTTATGCATTATGCAGATGTCCTCTAAGGCTTTTAAACATCTGCAGAGAAGCTATAGCTACACTGATTAAGCAGCATCTGGATGTATCTGTCCTCTCCTCCAGTTGCTTTATATATTGAAACAGCCTGAACATTCCCACCACAGTGTTAAAGTTATCCATTTTTATTTTTTATCTATGATATGCAGTCATCATTGTGTCATTAGTGACTGAGGTATCAAACAAATATGTCTTGATATCAACGACATTAGAGGCCATATGCGCCCAAGTAGACAGTTACAGATATTGATGTGGAAAGCAAACTCTCAATTATGCTATTGTGATTCATGTATTGTATCCAGACCGAATAAAGTTATCCATTCAATCATCGCAATCTAATTACAGAAAATAAATATATTTCTAGATAAGTAGATATCAACATAGGTTTGAATGAACATACTGTACTCCACAAGGTCCAGTTGTCGGTCATTTAGTCAGCTGTCCACGGTTTCAACCAGAGCAACCGCTAGACCCAGAATGGACATTTTGTTCAGAGGCAGACAAATCTTCAACTGTTATTCATGTAAGCCTGAGAGCCTATTTCAGCCATTTCAGCCCCACTCCCAAACAACAAACTCCAAAAATAACACCGACATCCACACTCCATTGCCAATGGAATAACAGAACCACCCTGCCGCCTGCCTCGTCCTCCGAAAGCTGTTTTCTCTTTCTCCACAGAGGAAAACAGCCAGAAGGTCATGTGCATTGCCATGGTTACAGTCCATGCTGTGGGAAGTGTTCCATGGGATCTAAACACCCGGCATGTCATGAGAGGGCTAACCTTGAGTATAAGCACTTTTTTTGACAGAGGATTTATTTCCTTCTGCAGTTAATTGCTTGAGTGTTTGTTTCTCCTTTCATACTGGAGTCGGCGTGCTTATGGACATGCAGCCAGGTCTTTTTTTATATAACAGACCAATATGAATATGAGTCATAGACATGCCTCCTCACCGGAAACCCTGTATTGAAGTAAGCAATATGTGAACTCGCTTGGGATCGGGAAGGAGCGGTTACAGCCCAGAGAACCCAAGCACATGACTCAGCCTGTGTGGGAGGATCCCTCTGTTGTGTACCCCGAGATTCTGGGATTGCCGCATCTAAACATTTAAGAAAGTGCTTTAGTTGGTGAGGATGAGTGAGCAGAGGAATGAAAGGTGGGTCGGCGGTGGATGTTTGAATCGCCCAAAATTGAGCCTTGGAGGGGAATCAAAAGCACAGTGTTGTAATTGGGCTTGGGAGGGAGGCCCGCGAGCGGGGATCAATCCCGGTAGCCTGCATCAATGCCAAGCCTCTCTCTCGAGCACACACAGACTAGAGGTAGCTGGAATGTGGCTAAGGAGACTGAATTGGGCTAAAGCTAACTCAATAGTGTCTATACCAAGGCCCCAGGGTTCCGTTCTAGAAGCACGCTTTCCACTGTGCTAAGAGGACACTTTCGGTATTGCAGTTTACCTGAATTCGAGCCCAAAAAGAAAATTCCATTCCCAGAGAAGTCCAATTGGAAAATTCGTCAAAAGACTAATTTCGTTGTCAACATTGTGCAAAAATTATATCAATTGAATTATTCATGTAATTGTCTTCTAGGCTGATTTTTTTCCCCCATCACATCCGAAAATATTAACATTTAATCAACAACCACCACGAAACGGCGTATGCGAACGTGAGTAGATTAAGTTGAAAACAACGGTCGGCCATCTTGGACGCTGTCTCCAGTTCTTTTTTTACCTCAATGCTCTGTACTCCTGTGTGACAAAAGGTAGAAATTATGGATGGATGGATGGATGGACAGACATAAGATGAATAGATGGATAACAGAATAATGGACAGATTGAAATAGGTTGGGAACGTTTCAGACATATAGATATAGAGTCAACATTGAGTCTGCATCCGCACAGCCACGTATTAGAATATTGGACCGTTGGCTTTCATACTTTTAGAATTCTCAGCGCGGTTCCAACATTCAGTTGAGTAGGAGTCAGTCATGTTACGCAGAGCCACGTTCTAGAATACATTCAGTTGAGTAGGAGTCAGTCATGTTACGCAGAGCCACGTTCTAGAATACATTCAGTTGAGTCATGTTACATAGAGCCACGTTCAGAATACATTCATGAGTTAGTCATGTTACAGCCAGCCATTCGTTCTAGAATACATTCAGTTGAGTAGGAGTCAGTCATGTTACGCAGAGCCACGTTCTAGAATACATTCAGTTGAGTAGAAGTCAGTCATGTTACGCAGAGCCACGTTCTAGAATACATTCAGTTGAGTAGGAGTCAGTCATGTTACGCAGAGCCACGTTCTAGAATACATTCAGTTGAGTAGAAGTCAGTCATGTTACATAGAGCCACGTTCTAGAATACATTCAGTTGAGTAGAAGTCAGTCATGTTACGCAGAGCCACGTTCTAGAATACATTCAGTTGAGTAGGAGTCAGTCATGTTACATAGTAGGAGCCACGAATACATTCTAGAATCACATTCACGTTCTAGAATACATTCAGTTGAGTAGAAGTCAGTCATGTTACGCAGAGCCACGTTCTAGAATACATTCAGTTGAGTAGGAGTCAGTCATGTTACATAGAGCCACGTTCTAGAATACATTCAGTTGAGTAGGAGTCAGTCATGTTACATAGAGCCACGTTCTAGAATACATTCAGTTGAGTAGGAGTCAGTCATGTTACACAGAGCCACGTTCTAGAATACATTCAGTTGAGTAGGAGTCAGTCATGTTACATAGAGCCACGTTCTAGAATACATTCAGTTCAGTCATGTTAGCAGAGCCACGTTCTAGAATACATTCAGTTGAGTAGGAGTCAGTCATGTTACACAGAGCCACGTCCTAGAATACATTCAGTTGAGTAGTAGTCAGTCATGTTACACAGAGCCACGTCCTAGAATACATTCAGTTGAGTAGGAGTCAGTCATGTTACACAGAGCCACGATCTAGAATACATTCAGTTGAGTAGGAATCACATACGCAGAGCCACGTCGGTTGTGCATTTTTGGGAGGTGAGTGTTAGGGCTGTGTGAAGTCCTATGCTATGTCGCAATGGTCAAATAAATTCTGCTACATTCTCCAACGTATCTTGTTGTCCAGACATCCTGGTTGTAAGATTGACGTAATCAGGAGGGAACTATCAGGAAATCCGGAAATCCTCCAACTGGTATTTCTGGAAAACCATGTCATTTTGGAAAAATGACCCTAAGAGGAGGTATTGATCCAGTCGATGGCCAAATGAAAGAGAGATTACTATTGTATAGAACTGCACATTATGTACCTGCTTTGCTTACCAACAAAAACCAACCACAAGTCGATGTTGCCACAGTTGCTGAATGCGTAATTGTGTCCCCACAGGTCAAGTGAAAGGAAAGCTCAAGTAAGTGACACTAAACTCGAGTGTGAGACAATGACGGTGATCAAATACACTTTTATTATATTCAAAGTTAAACATTTACACATTAATCCAACCGTACTTGATTAAATATTCTGAACAAAAATATAAATGCAACATGCAACAATTTCAAAGATTTGACTGAGTTACAGTTCATATAAGGAAATCAGTCAATTGAAATAAATGAGGCCCTAATCTATGGATTTCACATGACTGGGCAGGGGCGCAGTCATGGGTGGGCCTTGGAGCACATAGGCCCACCCACTTGGCAGCCAGGACCACCCACTGAGTAGCCAGGCCCAGCCACTCAGAATGAGTACCACCCCCCCCTCAGTCCTGGGCTGGCGTGGTTACACATAGTTTGCGGTTGTGAGGCCGGTTGGAAGTACCTTCAAATACTCCAAAACGACATTGGAGGCAGCTTATGGTCAGGCAAGCAGTCAGCAGGCCAATTGCACGCCTCATTAAAACTTGAGACATCTGTGGCATTGTGTTGTGTGAAAAAACTGCACAATTAAAGTGGCCTTTTTATTTTCCTCAGCACAATGTGTAACTTTGTAACGATCATGCTCTTTAATCAGCTTCTTGATATGCCACACCTGTCAGGTGGATGGATTATATTGGCAAAGGAGAATTGCTCACTAACAGGGATGTAAACAAATTTGTGCACAGAATATGAGAGAAATAAGCTTCTTGTGTATATGGAAAATGCCAGGGATTTTTTATTACATTAAACATGGGACCAACACTGCATGTTGTGTTTATATTTTTGTTCAGTGTACATTATTAATGCAGTTGGCAACATTTTGCATTTGCAATCATATCCGAGGTCCAAATGTCCATAGGAATTGTGTTAGAATGAAAGGGAAGTAATTGCTGGTCAGGTTGATATGGATTTTGGACACTCCAGCTCTCATTTCTTTGCCACAATCTGTGTTCCAGATGTATCCATTTCATAAAAGCTTGACTTCGGACATAAATCTACCCTTTTGTGTGATTTCCCACAATAAAGCTTAATGGTCCGTTTGTAATTTAGGTTAGAGCGGTAGGATGGCAGCAACTGTGACAGAGTAGCAGCCGTGGCTATCTCTCAGTCTGCGTACCAAATGACACCCCTTTCCCTTCATAGTGCAGTATACTGCCCACGAGGTTCTCGAAGAAAACAAATGGTGAACTATGTAAGGCAGTGGTCACCAACCATTTCAGAGTCAAGATAATTTTCGCAGTCAAAAACCAAGCCGAGATCTACCGCTCAGATACATGAACCTAATAAAAACACTTCTGTAGGAATGAGGTTTGTGCAGTACACCTAATACATTATCACATCATATTGGCTATATGCCTGGCCCGCCAATATTGTTATTCACAGACCATATTATATTTCAAACCTCACGCTTTGATAACAAAATAGATCAGTTGGTGTATCACTTGTGAGGCACTGTGGAGCATTAATTGAAATAAAAGTATGTATTTTTTTACTGGACTGATGGTACCTGCATCTCATGATCATGGTGCTTTCAAGACAACTGGGAACTCTGGAAAAAATCGAGATCAAATAATGATGCCAGTGATGTTCAGGTCGGAAAGTCGGAGCTCTAGAAAGATGCCTTTTTCCGACTTGGAATTCCGAGTTAGATGACCGTTCAAAATGATTTTTCCTAGTCGGATCTTCATTTTTTTCAGAGTTCCCAGTTGTCTTGAACGCACTGAAGTCGGAAGGCAGAGATTTCTGAGTTCTCAGCTGTCTTGAACATGGCATTAGTCTCAGTGGAGGGAGGGAGAGAGCAGCAGAGGGTCTGACTCTCACGGTCCCTCCGCTTTCCTTCCTTTCCTCCGATAAAACTGACCAGAGAGATGGGATACCGTCTCATCCTGATGGCAAAACTTGAGTCTCACCAGATCTACCTCAGGCACAAATTCATGTTGTTCCTATGACCAGAGAAAGTTAAATATTCCTTGATATAAAAAATCGACACGACAGGCTGTATTAGTTCAAGTTCAAGTTTTAATGTCACATGCACAAGTACAGTGAAATGAAGGATTTATGAGGGTCCTCAACACACTATCCTACAGAATTCACCAGGATGAGGCTCCGTAAACTCTTAGAATTAGTGATGACTTGAGGAACCCTGGAGTTCCTCAAGGAACCATTGCTGTTCATCTGTTCTGTTCTGTATTGTCATCACATGTCAAGTTTCATGTTTTAATGTCACATGCACAAGTACAGTGTACAGTGTACACAAGTACAGCCTTTCTTGCAAACTCAAAAACCAACAATGCAATAATCTATAACAGTGTATTACTAGAAAAAACCAACACGAGAAATAAGAATAAGAAATATGAAATACACAAAGTAAATAAGCATGCTATATACAGGAAATATTTTAAAAAGTCAGTTCCAATACCATATTAACAATGTGCAGGGATACTGGAGTGATGGAGGTAGATATGTATAGGGGTAAGATGACAGGGATACTGGAGTGATGGAGGTAGATAGGGGTATGGTGACTATATACAGGGTCAGTTCCAGTACCATATTAACAATGTGCAGGGATACTGGAGTGATGGAGGTAGATATGTATAGGGGTAAGGTGACAGGGATACTGGAGTGATGAAGGTAGATAGGGGTATGGTGACTATATACAGGGTCAGTTCCAGTACCATATTAACAATGTGCAGGGATACTGGAGTGATGGAGGTAGATATGTATAGGGGTAAGGTGACAGGGATACTGGAGTGATGGAGGTAGATAGGGGTATGGTGACTATATACAGGGTCAGTTCCAGTACCATATTAACAATGTGCAGGGATACTGGAGTGATGGAGGTAGATAGGGGTATGGTCATACAGGGTCAGTTCCAATACCATATTAACAATGTGCAGGGATACTTCTCATTTTGTCTGTCATAGTTGAAGTGTACCTATGATGAAAATTACAGGCCTCTCTCATCTTTTTATTTGGGAGAATTTGCACAATTGGTGGCTGACTAAATACTTTTTTGCCCCACTAGGAGTATAGGAGTAAAGTAAAGTGACTAGACATCAGGATATAAGATAAACAGAGTAGCAGCAGCTTGTATGTGAGTGGGTGTGTGTAGAGTCAGTATAAATGTATGTGCACATTATGAGCTCCTGAGTGGCGCAGCGGTCTAAGGCACTGCATCACAGTGCGAGAGGCATCACTACAGAACCCTGGTTCGATCCCGGGCTGTATCACAACCAGCCGTGATCGGGAGTCTCGTAGGGCGGCACACGATTGGCCCAGCGTCGTCCGGGATTGTGTAGGGCCCTGTGAGTGATTAGGGCATAGAGACAGTGCAAACATGTCAATTAAAGGTCAATAAAGATACAAGATTAACTCAGAAAGTCCATGTAGCTATTTATTAGTATCAATACAATTGGCTACTTATTCATTGCAGCGGAAGTGCGAAGAAGCGCGTTTTCTTATAGTGTTGAATAAAAAGTGTTGACGGTACTGAATACCTACTGATACCTAATGCCTACTGATGGGGTGGGGTGCCTACTGATGCGGTGGGGTGCCTACTGATGGGGTGGGGTGCCTACTGATGGGGTGGGGTGCCTACTGATGGGGTGGGGTGCCTACTGATGGGGTGGGGTGCCTACTGATGGGGTGGGGTGCCTACTGATACCTAATGCCTACTGATGGGGTGGGGTGCCTACTGATGGGGTGGAATGCCTACTGATGGGGTGGAATGCCTACTGATGGGGTGGAATGCCTACTGATGGGGTGGAATGCCTACTGATGGGGTGGAATGCCTACTGATGGGGTGGGGTGCCTACTTATGTAAGGAATGCCTACTGATGGGGTGGGGTGCCTACTTATGTAAGGAATGCCTACTGATGGGGTGGGGTGCCTACTTATGTAAGGAATGCCTACTGATGGGGTGGAATGCCTACTGATGGTGTGGAATGCCTACTGATGGGGTGGAATGCCTACTGATGGGGTGGAATGCCTACTGATGGGGTGGGGTGCCTACTGATGGGGTGGGGTGCTTACTGATGGGGTGGGGTGCCTACTTATGTAAGGAATGCCTACTGATGGGGTGGGATGCCTACTGATGGGGTGGAATGCCTACTGATGGGGTGGAATGCCTACTGATGGGGTGGAATGCCTACTGATGGGGTGGAATGCCTACTGATGGGGTGGGGTGCCTACTGATGGGGTGGGGTGCTTACTGATGGGGTGGGGAGCCTACTTATGTAAGGAATGCCTACTGATGGGGTGGGGTGCCTACTTATGTAAGGAATGCCTACTGATGGGGTGGGGTGCCTACTTATGTAAGGAATGCCTACTGATGGGGTGGAATGCCTACTGATGGGGTGGAATGCCTACTGATGGGGTGGAATGCCTACTGATGGGGTGGAATGCCTACTGATGGGGTGGAATGCCTACTGATGGGGTGGGGTGCCTAATTATGTAAGGAATGCCTACTGATGGGGTGGAATGCCTACTGATGGGGTGGAATGCCTACTGATGGGGTGGAATGCCTACTGATGGGGTGGAATGCCTACTGATGGGGTGGGGTGCCTACTGATGGGGTGGGGTGCTTACTGATGGGGTGGGGTGCCTACTGATGGGGTGGGGTGCTTACTGATGGGGTGGGGTGCCTACTTATGTAAGGAATGCCTACTGATGGGGTGGGGTGCCTACTGATGGGGTGGGGTGCTTACTGATGGGGTGGGGTGCCTACTTATGTAAGGAATGCCTACTGATGGGGTGGGGTGCCTACTGATGGGGTGGAATGCCTACTGATGGGGTGGAATGCCTACTGATGGGGTGGAATGCCTACTGATGGGGTGGAATGCCTACCAATGGGGTGGAATGCCTACTGATGGGGTGGGGTGCTTACTGATGGGGTGGGGTGCCTACTGATGGGGTGGAATGCCTACTGATGGGGTGGGGTGCCTACTGATGGGGTGGGGTGCCTACTGATGGGGTGGAATGCCTACTGATGGGGTGGAATGCCTACTGATGGGTTGGAATGCCTACTGATGGGGTGGAATGCCTACTGATGGGGTGGAATGCCTACTGATGGGGTGGGGTGCTTACTGATGGGGTGGGGTGCCTACTTATGTAAGGAATGCCTACTGATGGGGTGGGGTGCCTACTGATGGTGTGGAATGCCTACTGATGGGGTGGAATGCCTACTGATGGGGTGGGGTGCCTACTGATGGGGTGGGAATGCTTACTGATGGGGTGGGGTGCCTACTGATGGGGTGGGGTGCCTACTGATGGGGTGGGGTGCTTACTGATGGGGTGGGGTGCCTACTTATGTAAGGAATGCCTACTGATGGGGTGGGGTGCCTACTGATGGGGTGGAATGCCTACTGATGGGGTGGGGTGCCTACTTATGTAAGGAATGCCTACTGATGGGGTGGGTGCCTACTGATGGGGTGGAATGCCTACTGATGGGGTGGAATGCCTACTGATGGGGTGGAATGCCTACTGATGGGGTGGAATGCCTACTGATGGGGTGGGGTGCCTACTGATGGGGTGGAATGCCTACTGATGGGGTGGGGTGCCTACTTATGGGGAATGCCTACTGATGGGGTGGGGTGCCTACTGATGGGGTGGAATGCCTACTGATGGGGTGGAATGCCTACTGATGGGTTGGAATGCCTACTGATGGGGTGGAATGCCTACTGATGGGGTGGGGTGCCTACTGATGGGGTGGGGTGCTTACTGATGGGGTGGGGTGCCTACTTATGTAAGGAATGCCTACTGATGGGGTGGGGTGCCTACTTATGTAAGGAATGCCTACTGATGGGGTGGGGTGCCTACTGATGGGGTGGAATGCCTACTGATGGGGTGGAATGCCTACTGATGGGGTGGAATGCCTACTGATGGGGTGGAATGCCTACTGATGGGGTGGAATGCCTACTGATGGGGTGGGGTGCTTACTGATGGGGTGGGGTGCCTACTGATGGGGTGGAATGCCTACTGATGGGGTGGAATGCCTACTGATGGGGTGGGGTGCCTACTGATGGGGTGGAATGCCTACTGATGGGGTGGGGTGCCTACTTATGTAAGGAATGCCTACTGATGGGGTGGGGTGCCTACTGATGGGGTGGAATGCCTACTGATGGGGTGGAATGCCTACTGATGGGGTGGAATGCCTACTGATGGGGTGGAATGCCTACTGATGGGGTGGAATGCCTACTGATGGGGTGGAATGCCTACTGATGGGTGGAATGCCTACTGATGGGGTGGAATGCCTACTGATGGGGTGGAATGCCTACTGATGGGGGTGGAATGCCTACTGATGGGGTGGGGTGCCTACTTATGTAAGGAATGCCTACTGATGGGTTGGGGAATGCCTACTGATGGGGTGGAATGCCTACTGATGGGGTGGAATGCCTACTGATGGGGTGGGGTGCCTACTGATGGGGTGGGATGCCTACTGATGGGGTGGGGTGCCTACTGATGGGGGGGGTGCCTACTGATGGGGTGGGGTGCTTACTGATGGGGTGGGGTGCCTACTTATGTAAGGAATGCCTACTGATGGGGTGGGGTGCCTACTGATGGGGTGGGGTGCTTACTGATGGGGTGGGGTGCCTACTTATGTAAGGAATGCCTACTGATGGGGTGGGGTGCCTACTGATGGGGTGGAATGCCTACTGATGGGGTGGAATGCCTACTGATGGGGTGGAATGCCTACTGATGGGGTGGAATGCCTACTGATGGGGTGGGGTGCTTACTGATGGGGTGGATTGCCTACTGATGGGGTGGGGTGCCTACTTATGTAAGGAATGCCTACTGATGGGGTGGGGTGCCTACTGATGGGGTGGAATGCCTACTGATGGGGTGGAATGCCTACTGATGGGTTGGAATGCCTACTGATGGGGTGGAATGCCTACTGATGGGGTGGGGTGCTTACTGATGGGGTGGGGTGTGTAAGGAATGCCTACTGATGGGATGGGGTGCCTACTGATGGGGTGGAATGCCTACTGATGGGGTGGAATGCTGGAATGCCTACTGATGGGGTGGAATGCCTACTGATGGGATGGAATGCCTACTGATGTGGGGTGGAATGCCTACTGATGGGGTGGAATGCCTACTGATGGGGTGGAATGCCTACTGATGGGGTGGGGTGCTTACTGATGGGGTGGGGAGCCTACTTATGTAAGGAATGCCTACTGATGGGGTGGGGTGGAATGCCTACTGATGGGGTGGGGTGCCTATTATGTAAGGAATGCCTACTGATGGGGTGGAATGCCTACTGATGGGGTGGAATGCCTACTGATGGGGTGGAATGCCTACTGATGGGGTGGAATGCCTACTGATGGGGTGGAATGCCTACTGATGGGGTGGGGTGCCTAATTATGTAAGGAATGCCTACTGATGGGGTGGAATGCCTACTGATGGGATGGAATGCCTACTGATGGGGTGGAATGCCTACTGATGGGGTGGAATGCCTACTGATGGGGTGGGGTGCCTACTGATGGGGTGGGGTGCTTACTGATGGGGTGGGGTGCCTACTGATGGGGTGGGGTGCTTACTGATGGGGTGGGGTGCCTACTTATGTAAGAAATGCCTACTGATGGGGTGGGGTGCCTACTGATGGGGTGGGGTGCTTACTGATGGGGTGGGGTGCCTACTTATGTAAGGAATGCCTACTGATGGGGTGGGGGTGCCTACTGATGGGGTGGAATGCCTACTGATGGGGTGGAATGCCTACTGATGGGGTGGAATGCCTACCAATGGGGTGGAATGCCTACTGATGGGGTGGGGTGCTTACTGATGGGGTGGGGTGCCTACTGATGGGGTGGAATGCCTACTGATGGGGTGGGGTGCCTACTGATGGGGTGGGGTGCCTACTGATGGGGTGGAATGCCTACTGATGGGGTGGAATGCCTACTGATGGGTTGGAATGCCTACTGATGGGGTGGAATGCCTACTGATGGGGTGGAATGCCTACTGATGGGGTGGGGTGCTTACTGATGGGGTGGGGTGCCTACTTATGTAAGGAATGCCTACTGATGGGGTGGGGTGCCTACTGATGGGGTGGAATGCCTACTGATGGGGTGGAATGCCTACTGATGGGGTGGGGTGCCTACTGATGGGGTGGGGTGCTTACTGATGGGGTGGGGTGCCTACTGATGGGGTGGGGTGCCTACTGATGGGGTGGGGTGCTTACTGATGGGGTGGGGTGCCTACTTATGTAAGGAATGCCTACTGATGGGGTGGGGTGCCTACTGATGGGGTGGGGTGCTTACTGATGGGGTGGGGTGCCTACTTATGTAAGGAATGCCTACTGATGGGGTGGGGTGCCTACTGATGGGGTGGAATGACTGGGATGGAATGCCTACTGATGGGGTGGAATGCCTACTGATGGGGTGGAATGCCTACTGATGGGGTGGAATGCCTACTGATGGGGTGGGGTGCCTACTGATGGGGTGGAATGCCTACTGATGGGGTGGGGTGCCTACTTATGTAAGGAATGCCTACTGATGGGGTGGGGTGCCTACTGATGGGGTGGAATGCCTACTGATGGGGTGGAATGCCTACTGATGGGTTGGAATGCCTACTGATGGGATGGAATGCCTACTGATGGGGTGGGGTGCCTACTGATGGGGTGGGGTGCTTACTGATGGGGTGGGGTGCCTACTTATGTAAGGAATGCCTACTGATGGGGTGGGGTGCCTACTTATGTAAGGAATGCCTACTGATGGGGTGGGGTGCCTACTGATGGGGTGGAATGCCTACTGATGGGATGGAATGCCTACTGATGGGTTGGAATGCCTACTGATGGGGTGGAATGCCTACTGATGGGGTGGGGTGCTTACTGATGGGATGGGGTGCCTACTGATGGGGTGGAATGCCTACTGATGGGGTGGAATGCCTACTGATGGGGTGGGGTGCCTACTGATGGGGTGGAATGCCTACTGATGGGGTGGGGTGCCTACTTATGGAAGGAATGCCTACTGATGGGGTGGGGTGCCTACTGATGGGGTGGAATGCCTACTGATGGGGTGGAATGCCTACTGATGGGGTGGAATGCCTACTGATGGGTTGGAATGCCTACTGATGGGGTGGAATGCCTACTGATGGGGTGGAATGCCTACTGATGGGGTGGGGTGCTTACTGATGGGGTGGAATGCCTACTGATGGGGTGGAATGCCTACTGATGGGGGGTGCTTACTGATGGGGTGGGGTGCCTACTGATGGGGTGGAATGCCTACTGATGGGGTGGAATGCCTACTGATGGGGTGGAATGCCTACTGATGGGGTGGAATGCCTACTGATGGGGTGGAATGCCTACTGATGGGGTGGGGTGCTTACTGATGGGGTGGGGTGCCTACTTATGTAAGGAATGCCTACTGATGGGGTGGGGTGCCATTTGGGATGCAACCTTAATCTCTTCCACCCTTCAAGACACTTGGAGGGGAAATTATGGGGTATTTTGGTGTTTCCAGCATTTATAGAAAACAGCATTTTAGAAATTAAGCACAGATAAAATGGTCCCTTTCTAAGAATCTCAGTGTGGTCAACTTCATTACCTTGTTACCTGCATTGAAACCTTAGCAGATTATTTACCTGCATTGAAACCTTAGCAGTTTGTGCTGCTTTCTGGTAAAGACTCCTGCGCTTTCTGGTAAAGACTCCTGTGCTTTCTGGTAAAGACTCCTGTGCTTTCTGGTAAAGACTCCTGTGCTTTCTGGTAAAGACTCCTACATTTCCTGTAACAAAAAAGCTAATAAATGGTTATAACACTGCCAGTTTTTTCACACATCTTTCAGTTGAACATAAAACTATTAGGATTTGTCATTGCTGCGCTATACAGTCATATATGGACTGTGTTGTTTACCTTTCCAATCTACGATATCGTCATAGAAACGAACTTTGAAGAGAATGAGTATTTGAAAAAATAACCATGGCTGATGTTCTGATTTTATCCATAATCGTAAGAGGGAAACCCTGAAATGTTCATAAGCCTTATACTACATTAGGGGTATTGTGGCTGTGACACAAAGAGCGAGGCTATAATTTCACCATTTCAATGACAGAGCTATCAGAGTTGTTGAGGAAAATAGTCATTTATACCCAGTAAGGGGAGATTTGGTCATTCTTTCCCCAGCAGCTTTGCCTCAGTTTCATAGAATCAAATCTGTCCCATGTGAATAGGTCAATGTTCGTCACAGTGATGATATCTTCTATTTGATTTTGTCTAAGGGATAGTAGAGCCAGGGCTGCAGAGTGGGAGGATGAGTGATAACACTCGTATTGGCAGATAACCTCTGTGATTACTGCCTGGCCTTATCAAAGACACACACAAACACACACACACACACACACACACACACACACACACACACACACACACACACACACACACACACACACACACACACACACAGACGTTCAGCTTCAAACCATAGCAACAAAAGCCAATATAAGCCGTTTCGTTGCAAGGCCTCTGGTTTCTGCTACAGTACATGAAGCTGTATTATTGAGAATCTTGATGCTGTGCAGGACCACAGCATAGTTCAGACAGCAACACCAGCTCCCCTATTTCACTAATTCAATAACATGTATTTCAAAAGCCAGACCAGCACTTTAAACACAGTGAAGTGGCGATGGAAATGTAAATAGAATCATCCATTCAAATTGTAATGCCGTGGGAAACAGTATCAAATGCAGACGGCCCTCGGAGGCTTTCTCACGTCTCTCCCCGGGTTACTACTCGTCTCTCTGAAAAGCCAGTACTTTCATCCGCGTAGCGTCTCTGCTCGATACTTAAGTGTGAATGGTATTTCCCATTTGTTCACGGAAGGTCTATCAGCATTCTGGAAATAGCCCATCTGTGAGAATGTCTTCTCCGGGAACCAAAGACCCATGGCACACTCTTTGTCTCCCATTTGGCCCATCAAAATAAAGACATTTTCCCCACTGCCACACAGAGAAATGGGACCAACATTAAAGGGAGTCTTTAGATGATTTGGTTACACCCAAAATGACTATTGACATGTCAAAACAAGGCTGGATTTAGGAACCAATTCTGTTAATTTAGCTCTATTCTCATTTATTACGACTATTTCATTTTTCTATGCAAATCAATTCCGTTGATGACTAATCAGACTGTTTTGATTTCAGGATTATTGATTCCTTTGCCTTTTCAGGTACAGTACCTTCAGAAACCATTCACACGCCTTGACTTTTTCCAGATTTTGTTGTGTTACAAAATGGGATTCAGCTGGATTCATATTTTTGTCAACGACCTAAACAAAATACTCTGTAATGTCAAAGTGGAAGAAAAATGATTATATATCTTGATTACACAAGTATTCAACCCCCTGAGACAATACATGTTAGAAATTCCTTTGGCAGTGATTACAGCTGTGAGTCTATCTGGGTAAGTCTCTAAGAGCTTTGCACACCTGGATTGTACAATATTTGCTCATTATTCTTTTAAAAAAACTTCAAGCTCTGTCATTGCTAGACAGCCATTTTCAATTCTTGCCATAGATTTTCAAGTCGATTTAAGTCAAAAAATGTACCATTCAATGTTGTCTTGGTAAATGTGGTCTTGTGTTGTCTTGCTGAAAAGTGAATTTGTCTCCCAGTGTCTCCCAGTGTTGGAAAGCAGACTGAATCAAGTTTTTGTCTAGGATTTTGCCTGTGCTTATTCCATTTATTTTTATCCTAATAAACTCCACAGTCCTTGCCAATGACAAGCATACCCATAACATGATGCAGCCACCACCATGCTTGAAGATATTGAGAATGGTACACAGTGATGTGTTGTTTTGGATTTGCCCCAAACATAACGCTTTATATTCAGGACAAAAAGTTAATATATTTGCCACATTATTTTGCTGTATTACTTGCAAGTGCGCAACTTTCATTGGGGACAGGGGGGACATGTCCCCCCAACATTATGAATTTGCATTTTTGTCCCCCCCAGTTTTATAATTGGAATTTGAAACAAAACGAGGCAACGGTGTGCTTTAGGACCATGCAGACTCCTCTGAGTGGTCGGGTAGGCTGTTTGGAGTGTAATAATAATTTGTTCCCCTCACTTCTATAACCAAATTTGCACCCCTGCTTACTTTAGTGCCTTAATGCAAACTGTCACGTTCTGACCTTTATTTCCTTTGTTTTGTATTCATTATTTAGTATGGTCAGGGCGTGAGTTGGGGTGGGCAGTCTGTTTGATTTTCTATGATTTGGGGATTTCTATGTTTCGGCCTAGTATGGTTCTCAATCAGAGGCAGGTGTCATTAGTTGTCTCTGATTGAGAATCATACTTAGGTGGCTTGGGTTGCACTGTTTGTTTGTGGGTGATTGTCTATATTAGTTACTTGTGTCAGCACAGTCCTTATGATAGCTTCACGGTCGTTATTTGTTTATTGTTTTTGTATTCAGTGTTCACAACAAATTGTGGAATAAGTCAAAGGGTATGAATACTTTCTGAAGGTTCTGTATACACAGTATTACTTAATATAGTTGACATTTTCAGCAGTTATAGTCTTCATATAAGCATTCGTAACAGATTCACATTGTATTAAAAATCTATACTGTACATGAATGCCCATTCGTAGAATGTGTCACCGTAACCACTTCTATTCTTAAAGGGGTTGAAGGATTTGAGTGGACTGAGTCATGCGTCAGTCGAGACTGTCACTTTCACAGGGGCCTGTGATTTATTGTACCTTAACCTCTGTCTCAAGGGTTAAGTCGGATTGGACCCTGCACCGACTGAAAGCGATCCCTTCTGAACGGCCTTCCAGTAATCCCTCGACCTCGGCTCACACATTGCTGATCCGTCCCTTCCCACCTCGTCTTCCCGGTTTGTAGATGACAAAACCCCAACACTTCCTAATCCCCTCATCCTCATTTTCCACAGCGCTGCCAGATTGTTAATCAATCTGCTACTATTTCAGTTCAACATAACAGAACACGCTGGTGAAACGGGTCAGGCTTTCAAAGTCCGAGCTGCTGCTGCCTGGACGTGTCAAACAGAAATGGTATTCTGTGATTTCTCTCCAATCCCACATTGGATACACACTGACTAGGGTATAGGGTCTAGACTACACTACACACTAAGTAGGGTATAGGGCCTAGACTACACTACACACTAAGTAGGGTATAGGGCCTAGATTACACTACACACTAAGTAGGGTATAGGGCCTAGATTACACTACACACTAAGTAGGGTATAGGGCCTAGATTACACTACACACTGACTAGGGTATAGGGCCTAGACTACACTACACACTAAGTAGGATATAAGGTCTAGGCTACACTACACACTAAGTAGGGTATAAGGTCTAGGCTACACTACACACTAAGTAGGGTATAGGGTGTAGACTTCACTAGACACTGACTAGGGTATAGGGTGTAGACTTCACTAGACAGTGACTAGGGTATAGGACCTAGACTACACTAGACAGTGACTAGGGTATATGGCATAGACTACACTAGACAGTGACTAGGGTATAGGGCCTAGACTTCACTAGACACTGACTAGGGTATAGGGTGTAGACTTCACTAGACGGTGATTAAGGTATAGGGCCTAGACTACACTACACACTAAGTAGGGTATAGGGCCTAGACTACACTACACACTAAGTAGGGTATAGAGCCTAGACTACACTACACACTAAGTAGGGTATAAGGTCTAGGCTACACTACACACTAAGTAGGGTATAAGGTCTCGGCTACACTACACACTAAGTAGGGTATAGGGCCTAGACTACACTACACACTAAGTAGGGTTTAGGGCCGAGATTACACTACACACTAAGTAGGGTATAAGGTCTAGGCTACACTACAAACTAAGTAGGGTATAGGGCCTAGACTACACTACACACTAAGTAGGGTATAGGGCCTAGACTACACTACACACTAAGTAGGGTATAGAGCCTAGACTACACTACACACTAAGTAGGGTATAAGGTCTCGGCTACACTACACACTAAGTAGGGTATAGGGCCTAGACTACACTACACACTAAGTAGGGTATAGGGCCGAGATTACACTACACACTAATTAGGGTATAGAGCCTAGACTACACTACACACTAAGTAGGGTATAAGGTCTCGGCTACACTACACACTAAGTAGGGTATAGGGCCGAGATTACACTACACACTAAGTAGGGTATAAGGTCTAGGCTACACTACACACTAAGTAGGGTATAGGGCCTAGACTACACTACACACAAAGTAGGGTATAGGGCCTAGACTTCACTAGACACTGACTAGGGTATAGGGTGTAGACTTCACTAGACAGTGACTAGGGTATAGAGTATAGACTTCACTTGACAGTGACTAGGGTATCGGACCTAGACTACACTAGACAGTGACTAGGGTATAGGGCCTAGATTACACAACACACTAAGTAGGGTATAGGGCGTAGACTACACTAGACACTAAGTAGGGTATAGGGCCTAGATTACACTACACACTAAGTAGGGTATAGGGCCGAGATTACACTACACACTAAGTAGGGTATAAGGTCTAGGCTACACTACACACTAAGTAGGGTATAGGGCCTAGACTACACTACACACTAAGTAGGGTATAGGGCCTAGACTACACTACACACTAAGTAGGGTATAGAGCCTAGACTACACTACACACTAAGTAGGGTATAAGGTCTAGGCTACAGTACACACTAAGTAGGGTATAAGGTCTCGGCTACACTACACACTAAGTAGGGTATAGGGCCTAGACTACACTACACACTAAGTAGGGTATAGGGCCTAGACTACACTACACACTAAGTAGGGTATAGAGCCTAGACTACACTACACACTAAGTAGGGTATAAGGTCTAGGCTACACAGTGACACACTAAGTAGGGTATAAGGTCTCAGATTACACTACACACTAAGTAGGGTATAGGGCCTAGACTACACTACACACTAAGTAGGGTATAGGGCCGAGATTACACTACATACTAAGTAGGGTATAAGGTCTAGGCTACACTACACACTAAGTAGGGTATAGGGCCTAGACTACACTAGACACTGACTAGGGTATAGGGTGTAGACTTCACTAGACAGTGACTAGGGTATAGAGTATAGACTTCACTAGACAGTGACTAGGGTATAGGACCTAGACTACACTAGACGGTGATTAGGGTATAGGGTGTAGACTTCACTAGACACTGACTAGGGTATAGGGTATAGACTTCACTAGACAGTGACTAGGGTATAGGACCTAGACTACACTAGACGGTGATTAGGGTATAGAGTGTAGACTTCACTAGACACTGACTAGGGTATAGGGTATAGACTTCACTAGACAGTGACTAGGGTATAGGGTGTAGACTTCACAAACCTGAAATTGGTCATACTTCACATTGAAGGCGTTAGAAAATAGGCCCTTTTCAAAGAAATTCCCAGGAAATTCCTAATTATGGAATGTTCCTCTTTCCTGGGCGCTCTAGTTTCCATCGTTCCCTCGTTCTTCTCCCTCTCCTCAGCTTTGGTCGATCCTTGGATGTGATCCCTGCAACTCGGAGAACATTTTAGTGGGATTTCATTATCACTGCTGTTCAGAGGGAGGGGAAAGGGAGCCTTTGATATGGAGGCACAGTGTGTTGGAAGAGTAGGAGAGACTCATGGGATGGAGGATGCCATCACAGGGACATCAAAGGCATCGTCATCAGATGTTCCCAAACCAGATCTATGCCAGGTCAGCTTAGTCAGTTAGAGCAGTAATAAGTACATTTCTATATACTCTTTGGTCGAGCGCCGACGTGTTTTCTGAGATCTTTGCAATTTCCTCTCATTGATTATGGCATGTTTTAGAATTGTTTCATCTCTGCATTATCTCTGAATATAGTAGATGGTTATGGAACATTGTGTTTTACATTTGGTCACTAGAGGAGTGACATTTTACCTCCTGTGAGATTACTGAAGCGTTTTTGATGTCGTGAAAACGGAGATTTTGGAAGAGGATCTTCACGGCTGGGCTATGTTGGCTTATGACAGCTGTCTAGTCTGGTGGTTCTGAGGTGGAACAGAAACACCACCAAATGGTCTGTGTTTTGGTGTGTTTGGGGCCTTAAAAATGACAAAGCAAATGGTATATGGGGTGGCCTAAACATTGCCTGACTGAATGAGGCGATCGCATAATACTTCGATTTTGAACTTTAAAAAAATATCATAAACATGCCAATAAAACATTATTTTTTTACATAATAAGCTGCTCTACATTCATCCCCAAACATTCCAGGAAATACATATTTACTTTCCACGTACCATACACAAGGTGAGACTAGGCTACATCCTTGGTCGACACTATCGCCTAGTTCCAGCTCTACTCTGAACTCATATGGACACAGATGGCATCAAACAAAATGTTATGCAAACATCTATGTAGCCTCCAGGGTTACTAAATCTAAATGTTTGACTTCTGCAAGGTCCCAGAAATCACCCGAGGCTGATGTAAAATAACCCAAGCACACTGAATGGCCAGGTGCAATGAAGCATCAGACTTATCAACAATGTTCGTTTTTGGTTTAGTTTTTTAGTTTTAGATTTTGGGTATCTCCTGCTAGTGTCTGCCTTTTCCTACAGTGTATCATTCATGAAGACACGACATGCCCACATAGTACCATGTATACAGCCTCTCAAAAATATGGAATGTTAGCATGCAGCACTAACATGGAATGTGAATGGAATATGTTCGAGAGATATTGTCAAAAGAACTTAGCACGCAAGAGGCGTGACTAAAACACCCTCTGATTAGAATAGGAAATGATCATGTCAAACGGGCAATATGTTCAATCTGTGATGTATCGACTGTGAGCAGGAGGGAGCCTTTCAGAGGATTGAGAATTGCCTCCTTGACTGGTCCCTGGCGTGAAAGAGAAGCCTGCCTGTGACTCCAGGCTTTGTCTTCTGGTGCATGGCTAGTTGCTATAGCAACACGACTTTGCATTCCTTTTCACCTGACGTTTTTTGTTGTTGTCAATACTCACTCCCCCTCGCTCGCCAACCTCCCCCTCGGTCGCCACGGTCCCCCTCGATTGCCACCGCCCCCTTCAGTCACCACCCTCCTTTGTCAAACTGCAATAGCACCACACCACTGCTACCACACTACACTAGAACCACAGCTCATACCCAAGGCTGTTTTACACCACTGCTACCACACTACACTAGAACCACAGCTCATACCCAGGGCTGTTTTACATCACTGCTACCACACTACACTAGAACCACAGCTCATACCCAGGGCTGTTTTACACCACTGCTACCACACTACACTAGAACCACAGCTCATACCCAGGGCTGTTTTACATCACTACTACCACACTACACTAGAACCACAGCTCATACCCAGGGCTGTTTTACACCACTGCTACCACACTACACTAGAACCACAGCTCATACCCAGGGCTGTTTCACACCACTGCTACCACACTACACTAGAACCACAGCTCATACCCAGGGCTGTTTTATGTCCACTTCTATTAATATATCGACTTCCATCTTCGTAAAAATTACACCGTGCCCTGCCGCCTTAATAATACCATTCTACTCCTGTCTCGTTAATACTGCCATTCTACTCCTGTCTCATTAATACTACCATGGTACTCCTGTCTCATTAATACTACCATGGTACTCCTGTCTCATTAATACTACCATGGTACTCCTGTCTCATTAATACTACCATGGTACTCCTGTCTCGTTAATACTACCATGGTACTCCTGTCTCATCAATACTACCATGGTACTCCTACCACATTAATACTACCATTCTACTCCTGTCTCATTAATACTACCATGGTACTCCTGTCTCATTAATACTGCCATTCTACTCCTGTCTCATTAATACTACCATGGTACTCCTGTCTCATTAATACTACCATGGTACTCCTGTCTCGTTAATACTACCATGGTACTCCCGTCTCATTAATACTACTATGGTACTCCTACCACATTAATACTACCATTGTACTCCTACCACATTAATACTACCATGGTACTCCTTTCTCATTAATACTACCTGTCACGGCTGATGAAAGGAGAGGACCAAGGTGCAGCGTGGAAAGCGTACATTTTCTTTTATTGATCAAAATGATGCCGACAAAACAATAAACAATACAAAACCAAACCGTGAAGCTCAACGGCAAAGTGCCATAAAGAAAGTCAACCTCCCACAAACACAGGTGGGGAAAAGGTACCTAAGTATGGTTCCCAATCAGAGACAACGATAGACAGCTGTCCCTGATTGAGAACCATACCCGGCCAAACACAAAGAAATAGAAAACATAGAACACAAAACATAGAATGCCCACCCCAACTCACGCCCTGACCAAACCAAAATAGAGACATAAAAATGATCTCTAAGGTCAGGGCGTGACAATACCTTGGTACTCCTACCACATGAATACTACCATGGTACTTCTGTCTCATTAATACTTCCATGGTACTCCTGTCTCATTAATACTACCTTGGTACTCCTACCACATTGATTCTACCATTGTACTCCTGCCACATTGATTCTGCCATGGTACTCCTGTCTCATTAATACTACCATTGTACTCCTGCCACATTAATTCTACCATGGTACTCCTGTCTCATTAATTCTACCATGGTACTGTAAGGTGTGCGTGTTGGTGGCAGGGAAGTGAGGCGCAGGAGAATGAATTTGGCATAAACGGAGTTCTTTAATAAACGCTGACAAAACTCCAAAACAACCAAAATGTACAAAATAACAAAGTGGGTACAAAACCCGTCGCCCCACCAACACTACATAGCACATCTCATACAAACTAAACAATCTCTGACCAGGACATGAGGGGAAACAGAGGGTAAAATACACAACATGTAATTGATGGGATTGGAACCAGGTGTGAAAGAGAGACCAGACAAAACCAATGGAAAATGAAACATGGATGGCTAGAAGGTCGGTGACGTCGACCGCCGAACACCGCCCAAACAAGGAGAGGGACCGAGTTCGGCGGAAGTCGTGACAGGTATTCCTGTCTCATTAATACTACCATGGTATTCCTGTCTCGTTAATACTACCATGGTACTCCTGTCTCATTAATACTACCTTGGTACTCCTGTCTCATTAATACTACCATGGTACTCCTGTCTCATTAATACTCCCATGGTATTCCTGTCTCATTAATACTACCATGGTATTCCTGTCTCATTAATACTGCCATGGTACTCCTGTCTCATTAATACTACCATGGTACTCCTGTCTCATTAATACTACTATGGTACTCCTGTCTCATTAATACTATCATGGTACTCCTGTCTCATTGATTCTGCAATGGTACTCCTGTCACCTTAATACTATTGTCTTATGGACTACCATGGACTACCAAAACTGATACTTACCGTAACCCCCTTTTGATGTCTGAAGAATTACCATACTTTGTGTGCCATCTTTGTGTGCCTCTCTGTAGTTGTCTACTGACGTTACTGTTGTAACCACTTAATTTCAGCTCTCTCCATGCAATTATTACAGTGTTTCTACAACTACTTCACATCGTGTATCTTCCATATGCCAATTTGTTTCCATTCCTGCAGAAACACCATGACATCCCATCTATCACTACCACCATTACTGTTCCTGGGTTCAAATAGTATACTTTTTCTTTACATTTACATTTACATTTAAGTCATTTAGCAGACGCTCTTATCCAGGGCGACTTACAAATTGGTGCATTCACCTTATGACATCCAGTGGAACAGCCACTTTACAATAGTGCATCTAAATCTTTTAAGGGGGGGGTGGGGTGAGAATGATTATTATTATTATTATGATTATGCCGTTCCCCTCACAGCTCCGTAGGCAAGCACCATGGTCTTGTAGCGGATGCGAGCTTCAACTGGAAGCCAGTGGAGAGAGCGGAGGAGCGGGGTGACGTGAGAGAACTTGGGAAGGTTGAACACCAGCCCAGCCAACAGCGAGTTACAGTAATCCAGACGGGAGATGACAAGTGCCTGGATTAGGACCTGCGCCGCTTCCTGTGTGAGGCAGGGTCGTACTCTGCGGATGCTGTAGAGCATGAACCTACAGGAACGGGCCACCGCCTTGATGTTAGTTGAGAACGACAGGGTGTTGTCCAGGATCACGCCAAGGTTCTTAGCGCCCTGGGAGGAGGACACAATGGAGTTGTCAACCGTGATGGCGAGATCATGGAATGGGCAGTCCTTCCCCGGGAGGAAGAGCAGCTCCGTCTTGCCGAGGTTCAGCTTGAGGTGGTGATCCGTCATCCACACTGATATGTCTGCCAGACATGCAGAGATGCGATTCGCCACCTGGTCATCAGAAGGGGAAAGGAGAAGATTAATTGTGTGTCGTCTGCATAGCAATGATAGGAGAGACCATGTGAGGTTATGACAGAGCCAAGTGACTTGGTGTATAGCGAGAATAAGAGAGGGCCTAGAACAGAGCCCTGGGGGACACCAGTGGTGAGAGCGCGTGGTGAGGAGACAGATTCTCGCCACGCCACCTGGTAGGAGCGACCTGTCAGGTAGGACGCAATCCAAGCGTGGGCCGCGCCGGAGATGCCCAACTCGGAGAGGGTGGAGAGGAGGATCTGATGGTTCACAGTATCGAAGGCAGCCGATAGGTCTAGAAGGATGAGAGGAGAGGAGAGAGAGTTAGCTTTAGCAGTGCGGAGCGCCTCCGTGATACAGAGAAGAGCAGTCTCAGTTGAATGACTAGTCTTGAAACCTGACTGATTTGGATCAAGAAGGTCATTCTGAGAGAGATAGCGGGAGAGCTGGCCAAGGACGGCACGTACGTTTTGGAGAGAAAAGAAAGAAGGGATACTGGTCTGTAGTTGTTGACATCGGAGGGATCGAGTGTAGGTTTTTTCAGAAGGGGTGCAACTCTCGCTCTCTTGAAGACGGAAGGGACGTAGCCAGCGGTCAGGGATGAGTTGATGAGCGAGGTGAGGTAAGGGAGAAGGTCTCCGGAAATGGTCTGGAGAAGAGAGGAGGGGATAGGGTCAAGTGGGCAGGTTGTTGGGCGGCCGGCCGTCACAAGACGCAAGATTTCATCTGGAGAGAGAGGGGAGAAAGAGGTCAGAGCAGGGGGCAAGGTAGGGCAGTGTGAGCAGAACCAGCGGTGTCGTTTGACTTAGCAAACGAGGATCAGATGTCGTCGACCTTCTTTTCAAAATGGTTGACGAAGTCATCTGCAGAGAGGGAGGAGGGGGGGGATTCAGGAGGGAGGAGAAGGTGGCAAAGAGCTTCCTAGGGTTAGAGGCAGATGCTTGGAATTTAGAGTGGTAGAAAGTGGCTTTAGCAGCAGAGACAGAGGAGGAAAATGTAGAGAGGAGGGAGTGAAAGGATGCCAGGTCCGCAGGGAGGCGAGTTTTCCTCCATTTCCGCTCGGCTGCCCGGAGCCCTGTTCTGTGAGCTCGCAATGAGTCGTCGAGCCACTGAGCGGGAGGGAGGACCGAGCCGGCCTGGAGGATAGGGGACATAGAGAGTCAAAGGATGCAGAAAGGGAGGAGAGGAGGGTTGAGGAGGCAGAATCAGGAGATGATAGGATGGAAGAGGAGAGATGGAAGAGAGGGGGAGAGAGAGCGAAGGTTGGGATGGCGCGATACCATCCGAGTAGGGGCAGTGTGGGAAGTGTTGGATGAGAGCGAGAGGGAAAAGGATACAAGGTAGTGGTCGGAGACTTGGAGGGGAGTTGCAATGAGGTTAGTGGAAGAACAGCATCTAGTAAAGATGAAGTCGAGCGTATTGCCTTCCTTGTGAGTAGGGGGAAGGTGAGAGGGTGAGGTCAAAAGAGGAGAGGAGTGGAAAGAAGGAGGCAGAGAGGAATGAGTCAAAGGTAGACGTGGGGAGGTTAAAGTCGCCCAGAACTGTGAGAGGTGAGCCGTCCTCAGGAAAGGAGCTTATCAAGGCATCAAGCTCATTGATGAACTCTCCGAGGGGACCTGGAGGGCGATAAATGATAAGGATGTTAAGCTTGAAAGGGCTGGTAACTGTGACAGCATGGAATTCAAAGGAGGCGATAGACAGATGGGTAAGGGGAGAAAGAGAGAATGACCACTTGGGAGAGATGAGGATCCCGGTGCCACCACCCCGCTGACCAGAAGCTCTCGGGGTGTGCGAGAACACGTGGGCGGACGAAGAGAGAGCAGTAGGAGTAGCAGTGTTATCTGTGGTGATCCATGTTTCCGTCAGTGCCAAGAAGTCGAGGGACTGGAGGGAGGCATAGGCTGAGATGAACTCTGCCTTGTTGGCCGCAGATCGGCAGTTCCAGAGGCTACCGGAGACCTGGAACTCCACGTGGGTCGTGGGGTGTCCGCGGCCACGCGGTGTGGAGCGTTTGTATGGTCTGTGCAGAGAGGAGAGAACAGGGATAGACAGACACATAGTTGACAGGCTACAGAAGAGGCTACGCTAATGCAAGGAGATTGGAATGACAAGTGGACTACACGTCTCGAATGTTCAGAAAGTTAAGCTTACGTAGCAAGAATCTTATTGACTAAAATGATTAAAATGATACAGTACTGCTGAAGTAGGCTAGCCGGCAGTGGCTGCGTTGTTGACTTTGTAGGCTAGCTGGCAGTGGCTGCGTTGTTGACACTACACTAATCAAGTCGTTCCGTTGAGTGTAATAGTTTCTACAGTGCTGCTATTCGGGGCTAGCTGGCTAGCTAGCAGTGTTGATTACGTTACGTTGCGTTAAAAGAACGACAATAGCTGGCTAGCTAACCTAGAAAATCGCTCTAGACTACACAATTATCTTTGATACAAAGACGGCTATGTAGCTAGCTATGTAGCTAGCTATGATCAAACAAATCAAACCATTGTGCTGTAATGAAATGAAATGAAAATGTGATACTACCTGTGGAGCGAAGCGGAATGAGACCGGGTTGTTGAGTGCGGAAGTTCTATTTGGTGGACGTTGGCTAGCTGTTGGCTAGCTAGCAGTGTCTCCTACGTTAAGGACGACAAATAACTGGCTAGCTAACCTCGGTAAATTAAGATAATCACTCTAAGACTACACACTCTAAACTACACAATTATCTTGGATATGAAGACAGCAAAGACAACTATGTAGCTAGCTAACACTACACTAATCAAGTCGTTCAGTTGAGTGTAATAGTTTCTACAGTGCTGCTATTCGGTAGACGGTGGACGTTTGCTAGCTGGCTAGCTGCTGGGCAGATAGCAGTGTAGACTACGTTAGGACGACGAAATACGAAATACGATAATTACGCAATTATCTTTGATACAAAGACGGCTATGTAGCTAGCTAAGAAGAAATTGCTAAGATTAGACCAATCAAACCGTTGTACTATAATGAAATGTAATGAAATGTAATGAAAAGTTATACTACCTGCGGATGCGACCGCTCGCTCCAACTCGCTCTTTCAAATACTATACTTTAGTTGTTCTCCGGAACCAATTAGATAGTACCTAAAGTACCAAAGCCAACCCTTTTGGCACTCCAGGCCGGCTTAATCAAACGCTCAACGCATTGATAAAATACCAATACCATTTGGACCCAGCTCTGGTCATTACTGTCACATAATGACTGTAATGACCACCCTTCTATTTTAACGTTTTTCTACAAGGGACACTGTCATGGCTAACGACTAGCTTAAACCAGTTCCCAGGAGCGGCTCAAGTGTCCCCAAACCACCTGGACTAACAGGCTAATGACAAGTGAAAGGCCACCTCAGTCCCTCAGAGGCCATTCATTAGTGTCATACACTTCAACTGTTGAATCATCCGAGTAATGTTTAAGCTGTTGTCATACACTTCAACCAACCAAAGGGAGACACATGGCTAGGGATTTGATGTGACCAAGTTACACCACACACCCTGGACTATGGCGGAATACCAAATGGCACCCTAAACCCTATATAGTGCGCTACTCTAATCCAGGGCTCTGGTCAAAAGTAGCGCACTACGTAGGGAATAGGGTGTCGTTTGGGAAGCAAGCTATGTCTAAGCTATGAAGTTGTGTTAGAACTCCTATCATTTCATCCCTTCTTTCCTGGAAGAACAGCTGTTCTAATTGGGCTTTATTTGAATCAGGCAGGAGTGAAGGGGCCCTAGTTCCTAGTTAATGGGTCCTGGGAAATGGCTGTAAAACAGAAAGCCAAAGTGGGATCTTAGTTGCGTGTAGAGACCAGGCAGGGCAGGAAGACAGTGTTGGAAGCACTGAGGCAGGCTAATCCATCTCCCACGATCACACACACACGCACACACACACACACACACACACACACACACACACACACACACACACACACACACACACACACACACACACACACACACACACACACACACACACACACACACACACACATACTGTACACACACACACACATACATACAGTTGCAGAATGAGCATACACGCACGTACATTCAAACACACACCTACACATATACTGAACACACATGTCCATAAACTCACACACAGACCCAGGCATACTGTAGATTGACGCACAGATGGAAGTACAAACACACACACACACACACGTGTGCACTCACATACACCTACAAAGTCGCACACACACTTCCTCATCCAGAAGCACATTCACAGTCACATTTGCTCAATGAAACATGCTCGTTCCATTCCTCATCCACACAGTCCCAAGGATGCAGGCAAGCATGAGAGCACAAGTCACATGCACATGAATCTGTAAAGAGTGGTTGTGAGTTGCCCTGGCATGCCACAGACAAATCATGGTTCCCAGATAACAGCTCAGTGGTCATCTGACAACAGCATGTGATGTAGAAGCCAGACTGTAACGTACTGTACCAGACTGTAACGTACTGTACCAGACTGTAACGTACTGTACCAGACTGTAACGTAATATACCAGACTGTAACGTACTGTACCAGACTGTAACGTAATGTACCAGACTGTAACGTAATGTACCAGACTGTAACGTAATGTACCAGACTGTAACATACTGTACCAGACTGTAACGTAATGTACCAGACTGTAACGTACTGTAACGTAATGTACCAGACTGTACCAGACGGTAACGTACTGTGACGTAATGTACCAGACTGTACCAGACTGTAACGTACTGTAACGTACTGTACCAGAGTGTACCAGACTGTAACGTACTGGCGCAGGTCCTAATCCAGGCACTTGTCATCTCCCGTCTGGATTACTGCAACTCGCTGTTGGCTGGGCTCCCTGCCTGTGCCATTAAACCCCTACAACTCATCCAGAACGCCGCAGCCCGTCTGGTGTTCAACCTTCCCAAGTTCTCTCACGTCACCCCGCTCCTCCGCTCTCTCCACTGGCTTCCAGTTGAAGCTCGCATCCACTACAAGACCATGGTGCTTGCTTACGGAGCTGTGAGGGGAACGGCACCTCAGTACCTCCAGGCTCTGATCAGGCCCTACACTCAAACAAGGGCACTGCGTTCATCCACCTCTGGCCTGCTCGCCTCCCTACCACTGAGGAAGTACAGTTCCCGCTCAGCCCAGTCAAAACTGTTCGCTGCTCTGGCTCCCCAATGGTGGAACACACTCCCTCACGACGCCAGGACAGCGGAGTCAATCACCACCTTCCGGAGACACCTGAAACCCCACCTCTTTAAGGAATACCTAGGATAGGATAAAGTAATCCTTCTCACCCCCCTTAAAAGATTTAGATGCACTATTGTAAAGTGGCTGTTCCACTGGATGTCATAAGGTGAATGCACCAATTTGTAAGTCGCTCTGGATAAGAGCGTCTGCTAAATGACTTAAATGTAAATGTAAATGTACTGTACCAGACTGTAACGTAATGTACCAGACTGTACCAGATGGTAACGTACTGTACCAGACTGTACCAGACTGTAACGTACTGTACCAGACTGTAACGTAATGTACCAGACTGTACCAGACGGTAACGTACTGTACCAGACTGTACCAGACTGTAACGTAATGTACCAGACTGTAACATACTGTACCAGACTGTAACGTAATGTACCAGACTGTAACGTAATGTACCAGACTGTAACGTACTGTACCAGACTGTAACGTAATGTACCAGACTGTAACGTACTGTACCAGACTGTAACGTACTGTACCAGACTGTAACGTAATGTACCAGACTGTAACGTAATGTACCAGACTGTAACATACTGTACCAGACTGTAACGTAATGTACCAGACTGTAACGCAGACTGTAACGTAATGTACCAGACTGTACCAGACGTTAACGTACTGTGACGTAATGTACCAGACTGTACCAGACTGTAACGTACTGTAACGTACTGTACCAGAGTGTACCAGACTGTAACGTACTGTACCAGACTGTAACGTACTGTACCAGCCTGTAACGTACTGTACCAGACTGTAACGTAATGTACCAGACTGTACCAGATGGTAACGTACTGTACCAGACTGTACCAGACTGTAACCAGACTGTACCAGACTGTAACGTAATGTACCAGACTGTACCAGACGGTAACGTACTGTACCAGACTGTACCAGACTGTAACGTAATGTACCAGACTGTAACATACTGTACCAGACTGTAACGTAATGTACCAGACTGTAACGTACTGTACCAGACTGTAACGTAATGTACCAGACTGTAACGTACTGTACCAGACTGTAACGTAATGTACCAGACTGTAACGTAATGTAACATACTGTAACGTACTGTACCAGACTGTAACGTACTGTACCAGACTGTACCGTAATGTACCAGACTGTAACGTACTGTACCAGACTGTAACATACTGTACCAGACTGTAACGTAATGTACCAGACTGTAGCGTACTGTAACGTAATGTACCAGACTGTAACGTACTGTAACGTAATGTACCAGACTGTACCAGACGGTAACGTACTGTAACGTAATGTACCAGACTGTACCAGACTGTAACGTACTGTAACGTAATGTACCAGAGTGTACCAGACTGTAACGTACTGTACCAGACTGTAACGTACTGTACCAGACTGTACCAGACTGTAACGTATTGTACCAGACTGTAACGTACTGTACCAGACTGTAACGTAATGTACCAGACTGTACCAGACGGTAACGTACTGTAACGTAATGTACCAGACTGTACCAGACTGTACCAGACTGTAACGTAATGTACCAGACTGTACCAGACTGTAACGTATTGTACCAGACTGTAACGCACTGTACCAGACTGTAACGTAATGTACCAGACTGTACCAGACGGTAACGTACTGTACCAGACTGTGCCAAACTGTAACGTACTGTACCAGACTGTAATGTAATGTACCAGACTGTACCAGACGGTAACCATTGTACCAGACTGTACCAGACTGTACCAGACTGTAACGTACTGTACCAGGCTGTAACGTACTGTACCAGACTGTAACGTATTGTACCAGACTGTACCAGACTGTAACGTACTGTACCAGACTGTAACGTACTGTACCAGACTGTAACGTAATGTACCAGACTGTACCAGACGGTAACGTACTGTACCAGACTGTACCAGACTGTAACGTATTGTACCAGACTGTAACGTACTGTACCAGACTGTAACGTACTGTACCAGACTGTAACGTAATGTACCAGACTGTAACGTACTGTACCAGACTGTAACGTACTGTACCAGACTGTAACGTAATGTACCAGACTGTAACGTAATGTACCAGACTGTAACATACTGTACCAGACTGTAACGTAATGTACCAGACTGTAACGTACTGTAACGTAATGTACCAGACTGTACCAGACGGTAACGTACTGTGACGTAATGTACCAGACTGTACCAGACTGTAACGTACTGTAACGTACTGTACCAGAGTGTACCAGACTGTAACGTACTGTACCAGACTGTAACGTACTGTACCAGCCTGTAACGTACTGTACCAGACTGTAACGTAATGTACCAGACTGTACCAGATGGTAACGTACTGTACCAGACTGTACCAGACTGTAACGTACTGTACCAGACTGTAACGTAATGTACCAGACTGTACCAGACGGTAACGTACTGTACCAGACTGTACCAGACTGTAACGTAATGTACCAGACTGTAACATACTGTACCAGACTGTAACGTAATGTACCAGACTGTAACGTACTGTACCAGACTGTAACGTAATGTACCAGACTTTAACGTACTGTACCAGACTGTAACGTAATGTACCAGACTGTAACGTAATGTAACATACTGTAACGTACTGTACCAGACTGTAACGTACTGTACCAGACTGTACCGTAATGTACCAGACTGTAACGTACTGTACCAGACTGTAACGTAATGTACCAGACTGTAACGTACTGTACCAGACTGTAACGTAATGTACCAGACTGTAACGTAATGTAACATACTGTAACGTACTGTACCAGACTGTAACGTACTGTACCAGACTGTACCGTAATGTACCAGACTGTAACGTACTGTACCAGACTGTAACGTAATGTACCAGACTGTAACGTACTGTACCAGACTGTAACGTAATGTACCAGACTGTAACGTACTGTACCAGACTGTAACGTAATGTACCAGACTTTAACGTACTGTACCAGACTGTAACGTACTGTACCAGACTGTACCGTAATGTACCAGACTGTAACGTACTGTACCAGACTGTACCAGACTGTAACGTAATGTACCAGACTGTAGCGTACTGTAACGTAATGTACCAGACTGTAACGTACTGTAACGTAATGTACCAGACTGTACCAGACGGTAACGTACTGTAACGTAATGTACCAGACTGTACCAGACTGTAACGTACTGTAACGTAATGTACCAGAGTGTACCAGACTGTAACGTACTGTACCAGACTGTAACGTAATGTACCAGACTGTACCAGACGGTAACGTAATGTACCAGACTGTACCAGACGGTAACGTACTGTACCAGACTGTACCAGACTGTAACGTATTGTACCAGACTGTAACGTACTGTACCAGACTGTAACGTAATGTACCAGACTGTACCAGACGGTAACGTACTGTACCAGACTGTGCCAAACTGTAACGTACTGTACCAGACTGTAATGTAATGTACCAGACTGTACCAGACGGTAACGTATTGTACCAGACTGTACCAGACTGTAACGTACTGTACCAGGCTGTAACGTACTGTACCAGACTGTAACGTATTGTACCAGACTGTACCAGACTGTAACGTACTGTACCAGACTGTAACGTACTGTACCAGACTGTAACGTAATGTACCAGACTGTACCAGACGGTAACGTACTGTACCAGACTGTACCAGACTGTAACGTATTGTACCAGACTGTAACGTACTGTACCAGACTGTAACGTAATGTACCAGACTGTACCAGACGGTAACGCACTGTACCAGACTGTGCCAAACTGTAACGTACTGTACCAGACTGTAATGTAATGTACCAGACTGTACCAGACGGTAACGTATTGTACCAGACTGTACCAGACTGTAACGTACTGTACCAGGCTGTAACGTACTGTTCCAGACTGTACCAGACTGTAATGTACTGTACCAGACTGTAACGTACTGTACCAGACTGTAACGTATTGTACCAGACTGTACCAGACTGTAACGTACTGTACCAGACTGTAACATACTGTACCAGACTGTACCAGGCTGTAACGTAATGTACCAGACTGTAACGTATTGTACCAGACTGTAACGTACTGTACCAGACTGTACCAGGCTGTAACGTAATGTACCAGACTGTAACGTATTGTACCAGACTGTAACGTACTGTACCAGACTGTGCCAAACTGTGCCAGACTGTACCAGACTGTGCCAGATCGTAACTAACTATGCCAGAGTGTACCAGACTGTGCCAGATCGTAACTTACTATGCCAGAGTGTACCAGACTGTAACGTACTGTACCAGACTAACGTACTGTAACATACTGTAACGTACTGTACCAGACTGTAACGTACTGTACCAGACTGTAACATACTGTACCAGACTGTAACGTAATGTACCAGACTGTAACGTAATGTACCAGACTGTAACGTACTGTACCAGACTGTAACGTAATGTACCAGACTGTAACGTAATGTACCAGACTGTACCAGATGGTAACGTACTGTACCAGACTGTACCAGACTGTAACGTACTGTACCAGACTGTAACGTAATGTACCAGACTGTACCAGACGGTAACGTACTGTACCAGACTGTACCAGACTGTAACGTAATGTACCAGACTGTAACATACTGTACCAGACTGTAACGTAATGTACCAGACTGTAACATACTGTACCAGACTGTAACGTAATGTACCAGACTGTAACGTAATGTACCAGACTGTAACGTAATGTACCAGACTGTAACATACTGTACCAGACTGTAACGTAATGTACCAGACTGTAACGTAATGTACCAGACTGTAACGTACTGTACCAGACTGTAACGTAATGTACCAGACTGTAACGTACTGTACCAGACTGTAACGTACTGTACCAGACTGTAACATAATGTACCAGACTGTAACGTAATGTACCAGACTGTAACATACTGTACCAGACTGTAACGTAATGTACCAGACTGTAACGTACTGTAACGTAATGTACCAGACTGTACCAGACGGTAACGTACTGTGACGTAATGTACCAGACTGTACCAGACTGTAACGTACTGTAACGTACTGTACCAGAGTGTACCAGACTGTAACGTACTGTACCAGACTGTAACGTACTGTACCAGCCTGTAACGTACTGTACCAGACTGTAACGTAATGTACCAGACTGTACCAGATGGTAACGTACTGTACCAGACTGTACCAGACTGTAACGTACTGTACCAGACTGTAACGTATTGTGCCAGACTGTACCAGGCTGTAACGTAATGTACCAGACTGTAACGTATTGTACCAGACTGTAACGTACTGTACCAGACTGTGCCAAACTGTGCCAGACTGTACCAGACTGTGCCAGATCGTAACTAACTATGCCAGAGTGCACCAGACTGTGCCAGATCGTAACTTACTATGCCAGAGTGTACCAGACTGTAACGTACTGTACCAGACTAACGTACTGTACCAGACTAACGTACTGTAACATACTGTAACGTACTGTACCAGACTAACGTACTGTAACATACTGTAACGTACTGTACCATACTGTACCAGACTGTAATGTATTGTACCAGACTGTAACGTACTGTACCATACTGTACCAGACTGTAACGTACTGTACCAGACTGTAACATACTGTACCATACTGTACCAGACTGTAATGTATTGTACCATACTGTACCAGACTGTAACGTAGTGTACCAGACTGTAACGTATTGTACCAGATTGTACCAGACTGTACCAGCTTGTGCCAGACTGTACCAGACTGTAACGTAATGTACCAGACTGTAACGTACTGTAACGTAATGTACCAGACTGTACCAGATGGTAACGTACTGTAACGTAATGTACCAGACTGTACCAGACTGTAACGTACTGTAAAGTAATGTGCCAGAGTGTACCAGACTGTAACGTACTGTACCAGACTGTAACGTAATGTACCAGACTGTACCAGACTGTAACGTTCTGTACCAGACTGTAACGTAATGTACCAGACTGTACCAGACGGTAACGTACTGTACCAGACTGTACCAGATGGTAACGTACTGTACCAGACTGAGCCAAACTGTAACGTACTGTACCAGACTGTAACGTAATGTACCAGACTGTACCAGACGGTAACGCACTGTACCAGACTGTAACGTAATGTACCAGACTGTACCAGACGGTAACGTATTGTACCAGACTGTACCAGACTGTAACGTACTGTACCAGACTGTACCAGACGGTAACGTACTGTACCAGACTGAGCCAAACTGTAACGTACTGTACCAGACTGTAACGTAATGTACCAGACTGTACCAGACGGTAACGTATTGTACCAGACTGAGCCAAACTGTAACGTACTGTACCAGACTGTAACGTAATGTACCAGACTGTAACGTATTGTACCAGACTGTAACGTACTGTACCAGACTGTAACGTAATGTACCAGACTGTACCAGACGGTAACGTATTGTACCAGACTGAGCCAAACTGTAACGTACTGTACCAGACTGTAACGTAATGTACCAGACTGTACCAGACTGTAACGTTCTGTACCAGACTGTAACAGACTGTAACGTACTGTACCAGACGGTAACGTACTGTACCAGACTGTACCAGATGGTAACGTACTGTACCAGACTGAGCCAAACTGTAACGTACTGTACCAGACTGTAACGTAATGTACCAGACTGTACCAGACGGTAACGTATTGTACCAGACTGTACCAGACTGTAACGTACTGTACCAGACTGTACCAGACTGTACCAGACTGTAACATACTGTACCAGACTGTAACGTACTGTACCAGACTGTAACGTATTGTACCAGACTGTAACGTATTGTACCAGACTGTAACGTACTGTACCAGACTGTGCCAAACTGTGCCAGACTGTACCAGACTGTGCCAGATCGTAACTAACTATGCCAGAGTGTACCAGACTGTGCCAGATCGTAACTTACTACGCCAGAGTGTACCAGACTGTAACGTACTGTACCAGAATGTAACGTACTGTACCAGACTAACGTACTGTAACATACTGTAACGTAATGTACCAGACTGTAACGTACTGTAACAGACTGTAACGTATTGTACCAGGCTGTAACGTAATGTACCAGACTGTAACGTATTGTACCAGACTGTAACGTACTGTACCAGACTGTGCCAAACTGTGCCAGACTGTACCAGACTGTGCCAGATCGTAACTAACTATGCCAGAGTGTACCAGACTGTGCCAGATCGTAACTTACTACGCCAGAGTGTACCAGACTGTAACGTACTGTACCAGACTAACGTACTGTAACATACTGTAACGTAATGTACCAGACTGTAACGTACTGTAACAGACTGTAACGTACTGTACCAGACTGTAACGTAATGTACCATACTGTACCAGACTGTAATGTATTGTACCATACTGTACCAGACTGTAACGTACTGTACCAGACTGTACCAGACTGTAACGTACTGTAACAGACTGTAATGTATTGTACCAGACTGTAATGTATTGTACCAGACTGTAACGTATTGTACCAGATTGTACCAGACTGTACCAGACTGTAACGTACCTTACCAGAATGTGCCAGACTGTACCAGATTGTACCAGACTGTACCAGATTGTTCCAGAATGTGCCAGACTGTACCAGATTGTACCAGACTGTACCAGACTGTGCCAGACTGTACCAGTTTGTGCCAGACTGTACCAGATTGTAACGTACTGTACCAGACTGTACCAGTTTGTGCCAGACTACCAGATTGTAACGTACTGTACCAGACTGTACCAGATTGTACCAGCTTGTGCCAGACTGTAACGTACTTTACCAGACTGTACCAGATTGTACCAGACTGTACCAGACTGTACGAGACTGTAACGTACTTTACCAGACTGTACCAGATTGTACCAGACTGTACCAGACTGTACGAGACTGTAACGTACTTTACCAGACTGTACCAGATTGTACCAGACTGTACCAGTCTGTACCAGACTGTACCAGTCTGTACCAGACTGTACCAGACTGTACCAGACTGTAACGTACTAACAGTTCAAGATCACAGTACACACAGACATTCCATAACAATCGTGTTTCCATTTCTATTCCAACTACCATAGAATTTGCTTTTGCTGCCAACATGGCAGCGATTGACATTGTACTGACATTACCAAACTTCATCCAGATTTTCACTCGATATTTCACTTTTCTCATTAGAGAATCTTAATTGAAATTGCTCTTTAGTTCAGCACTAGACTTAATCTGTGTCCAGGAAAACAGCCCCATTGTAACAATCTAAGGCCAAGTTTACCCATCTAAGATTCTAGGATTCTGTGGGAGACGTCAGGAAAGACAGGCTTTTTCCATAATAAGTTTCTCCAAAACCCACTGTGTATTCCCACTGTCCAACCCATCGCATAATGAGGTTTAATCTGTTAACCAGCTAATGATGTGGATATGTCATGGTGTGGTAGCCACACAGGGGGCCTCATGGACTCCCTTTAAGACTGTTGAGAAAAAGCCTGATCTTTGGTGCCTCCACCACAAGCTCTGATAACTTTCCTGACTGGATTTTCCTCAACTGAACCTGCCGTGCTTCATCACGTTAAATCAACAACTTCCGTACTATAAACTGGCACGAATGTCTCTGTACATTAGCGAAACATCTAGAGAGGGTCGCATAAGCCTGCTAGAGGGAAAAAGAGAACCCGAGGAACCACGTCTGCTTTTAAAGCATAGGGTACACAATTATTTAGACTGCACTATTCAAAACAATTACCTATGTAGAAGTACCATTTTTTTTCCTTGTTTGCAATACACTGTCAGATGGAGTGCTTTTGTTCTGTGGTAAAGTCTGTCGAGTGCTGTTGTTCTGTGGTAAAGTCTGTCGAGTGCTGTTGTTCTGTGGGGGGGTGAAGGAGCAAGTATTCTAGCAAAAGGTCGCAAGATTGAATCCCTGAGCCAACTATGAGAAAAATATTTTGATGTGCCCTTGAGCAACGCACTTAACCCTAATTGCGTCTGTATATTGCTCTGGATTGGATCGTCTGCTAAATGACTGAAACATCAAGTGTGTGTGTGTTAGAAATAGGTGTATTTTGAAGAGGAGGGAATTCTCTTGATGTATCCTAAATATATTCATGGAGAAATCCCTGTGCTTACCTTCTGCACTAAACAGGCTGGAAAACTGAAGCTATAGGTGAACGGTGGGACTCTGAGTGTCTGTTGAGTTTCCTTTGGCACCGCCCAGGGTGGGAGGGTGCCTGGCTCACTGCGCCAACTCTCTGCCATGCCAGAAGCGCACCGCTAAGTAGGTCAGACTGCAGTCATACAGCAGGAGGGAGGGAGGAGGATGAGGAGGGAGAGAAGGAGGGAGGGGAGAAGGAAAGAGAGAGGAGAAATGCAGAGCATTCTGATGTTGAGTCGGTACTGTCATACATTTTCATCTCACCTACCACCTCCTAATCCCTACACCCAACCCACCCGCCTCATGGTCAAGACCAGGAACGTTAAAGATGCCTTGTACCATTGCCGTGAAGCGATCACAATTTCTGCGGTTCTATTTATACACAGAACATTGTGCAACCCTCAGGGGAGCTGCAGCTCTCAGCACAAGCAGGCAGAGAACAGTGCTCTGAAGTCTGTTTTTCTGCCAATTTGTTAACAGGGATAAGAAAGGGTGTTTGATGTGTCAAGCTAACGACGGCCTTGATCTAGCGTTAACCGGCGATAACAGTCACCCACCCGCATAGCGGATGTTTTGTTGGGGCCGGAGGTGGAACTGTGTTGGAGCCGTCAAATCGGCGAGCTGCTGCTCTTGCCATCATTGTCACGAAGCCACACCCACCTCACTTGCGTTTAGAAGTTCAGAACGAGAAAGTATAGGCTGTATACAAATAATGACGCTCAAATTGAAATTCAACTAAATAATGCGGATTTCTATCATCGTAATGGAGGTGTAGATTCCATCTCACATTCCAGTGTTCCTAATGGAGGTGTAGATTCCATCTCACATTCCAGTGTTCCTAATGGAGGTGTAGATTCCATCTCACATTCCAGTGTTCCTAATGGAGGTGTAGATTCCATCTAACATTCCAGTGTTCCTAATGGAGGTGTAGATTCCATCTCACATTCCAGTGTTCCTAATGGAGGTGTAGATTCCATCTCACATTCCAGTGTTCCTAATGGAGGTGTAGATTCCATCTCACATTCCAGTGTTCCTAATGGAGGTGTAGATTCCATCTCACATTCCAGTGTTCCTAATGGAGGTGTAGATTCCATCTCACATTCCAGTGTTCCTAATGGAGGTGTAGATTACATCTCACATTCCAGTGTTCCTAATGGAGGTGTAGATTCCATCTCACATTCCAGTGTTCCTAATGGAAGTGTAGATTACATCTCACATTCCAGTGTTCCTAATGGAGGTGTAGATTACATCTCACATTCCAGTGTTCCTAATGGAGGTGTAGATTCCATCTCACATTCCAGTGTTCCTAATGGAGGTGTAGATTACATCTCACATTCCAGTGTTCCTAATGGAGGTGTAGATTCCATCTCACTGGGTGGGCGTCTGTCCGAGTTGGCGGCTCTGGTGTGGGACGTGGACCCCACTTCACCATAGTTTTTGTTGTGCCTCTTAGTCCGCCTCCGTGGCCTCTTAAGAGCAGCGACCCTTGCCGCCGACCTTGGGCTGGGGACCCAGACCACGGGTCCCGAATGGACGGGAGATTCCAGCAGCGCCGGACAGGCGGGAAACTCCGCTAGCGCCGGATAGGCGGGAGATTCCGGCAGCGCCGGACAGGCGGGAGTCTCCGGCAGCTCCGGAGTGAAGGGCGATTCCGGCATCGCTGGGGTGACAGGCAGCTCTGGCAGCTCCTGGCTGACTGACGGCTCTGGCAGCTCCTGGCTGACTAACGGCTCTGGCAGCTCCTGTCTGGCCGACGGCTCTGGCGGCCCCTGGCCGGCCGACAGCTCTGGCGGCTCCTGGCTGGCTGAGGGCTCTGGTGGCTCAGGACAGACTGGAGGCTCAGGACAGACTGGCGGCTCTGGCGGCTCAGGACAGACTGGCGGCTCTTGTGGCTCAGGACAGACTGGCGGCTCTGGCGGCTCAGGACAGACGGGAGACTCTGGCGGCTCAGGACAGACGGGAGACTCTGGTGGCTCAGGACAGACGGGATACTCTGGCAGTGCTGGGCATGAGGAAGGCTCTGACAGCGCTGGACAGGTGGGAGCACCTGTAGGGAGAAGACGTAGAGACAGCCTGGTGCGGGGGGCTGCCACAGGAGGGCTGGTGTGTGGAGGTGGCGCCAGATAGACCGGACCGTGCAGGCGCACTGGAGCTCTTGAGCACCGAGCCTGCCCAACCTTACCGGGTTGAATGCTCCCCGTAGCCAGGCCAGTGCGGCGAGGTGGAATAGCCCGCACTGGGCTGTGCTGGCGAACCAGGGACACCATGCGTAAGGCTGGTGCCATGTACGCCGGCCCGAGGAGACGCACTGGAGACCAGATGCGTAGAGCCGGCTTCATGGCACCTGGCTCGATGCCCACTCTAGCCCGGCCGATACGAGGAGCTGGAATGTACCGCAACGGGCTATGCACATGCACCAGGGACACCATGCGCTCCACCGCATAACCCGGTGCCTGCCCGGTCCCTCTCGCTCTCCGATAAGCACGGGAGTTGGCTCAGGTCTCCTACCTGACTTAGCCACAGTCCCGTGTGCCTCCCCCCAATACATTTTTGGGGCTGCCTCTCGGGCTTCCAGCCGCGCCGCCGTGCTGCCTCCTCATACCGGCGCCTCTCCGCTTTCGCTGCCTCCAGCTCTGCTTTAGGGCGGCGATATTCCCCTGCTTGTGCCCAGGGTCCCTTGCCGTCCAAAATCTCCTCCCAAGTCCAGGAGTCTTGTGTTTTCGGCCGCTGCTGCTGCCCGTTACCACGCTGCTTGGTCCTCTTGTGGTGGGTGTTTCTGTAACGGATTTCCTCCTCTTCGAGGAAGAGTAAGGATCGGACCAAAGCGCAGCGTGGTAAGTGTTCATGATGTAATATTTAATGAAACGAACTGAACACTGAAATACAAAACAATAAAGTGAACGAACGAAAACCGAAACAGTACCGTGTGGACCAAACACTCACACGGAAAACAAACACCCACAAACCAAAAGTGAAACCCAGGCTACCTAAGTATGATTCTCAATCAGGGGCAATGATTGACAGCTGCCTCTGATTGAGAACCATACCATGCCGAACTCAAAAACCAACATAGAAAAACAAACAGACCGCCCACCCCAACTCACGCCCTGACCATACTAAAACAAAGACAAAAACAAAGGATCTAAGGTCAGAACGTGACACTCACATTCCAGTGTTCCTAATGGAGGTGTAGATTCCATCTCACATTTCAGTGTTCCAACTTGTAAACAAGATTATTGTTCATGTGACTCATATGCAGCCAATGGCAATGTCCTCTTTAGGTATAATGCCAGGAGCCGCTTGTGGATTTGACAGCTCTAACCAATTTCCACTTCCGACACCGCCAAAACAACAGTATGTGGATGACCTGATTGAATAGAGCCTTTAACATTTCACAGCATTTGCATGCACCGTGTGGTTTGTTCAGGCAAAAGAAATGTGACGTTTACCACACTATTAATAAATGAGGAGTCGTGCCCTTCAACACAAATGAGCCTACTTCTCAAATAAATGTGCTTGGCTTTTTATGATTATTTATTTATTCATTCAGCTACAATGTAGCTAACACCTATACAGAGATGCTGCTGCAAAAAGTTTGGTAATCAGATTCCAGTCCAGGCAGACATCTGTGCATTTCAATAAATGTGTCCCATCCCTTGAAGCCAGGACCCTGTATCTCAGAAAAGGAAAATATATGTGGTGTTTTTTAATATTTAAATAATGTAATGTAGTGGAAGACACTGAAGTTAGTCTTATTCTGTCACAGCAGAAACTATGTTAACGCCGTCTAAATCTTCTATTCTCTTTCGGAATAAATTTAACATCATCAACGCTGTTAAAATGAGAAAACAAACAAAGATGTTGATTGGCTGTCAGACCACACAGCCTATGAAATGAAAGGGTTCTCACAATCTCTTTGTATATGGACTTTTACATTTTTGAGATTGCTGTAGCCATGTACAGTGAGGTCTGAAATGACTGCACTTTGAGATATCAGCTGATGTACGAAGGGCTATATAAATAAATTTGATTTGATGTGATTGACAACCACCTTGATAAAGATGAGAAATAAAGACTGTTATTACATATTTTGCCCCCACATTAATGTAGAAGTGTTTAGAAGCATGTTATATTATTATTTACAATGAAGGTGAATCCAAAATGACAATATACCTGTACATTATTCACCATTAATTTCTATTGGGCACAAAATAATTTGAAACACAACCAAACTGCAAATGCATCCGACAAGTTTGTGTCACAGGCTTGATGTAGTCATCGGGTGCTAGGAATATTGGCCTAAACACTACACTTTTAACTACTTTATTTATAAGATTCTTTAAGGGTGTCAATCATTTAGAAACACGTTTTTTTTTTTATTAATATGACTTGTGAGAGAAATTGTATTAGTATAAAGAAATATATGTATAATATAAGATCAAATAATAATATATGTATAATATATGTATATATATATATATATATATATATATATATATATATATATATATATATATATATAACAAATTTGCTCAGTATTTGAATTATTTATTTTATTAAGTCATTATTGAATATTGGACCAAATACTAAACTTTAAACTCATTTACTCCATGCCCACGAACGTCGTAGCGACGATAGAGCAGGGGAAGAATTCAGTTTGAGTCGTCAGGCAATATGTTCATACTAATGATAATAAAACAGAATTTCTAGGGTAACTATGCACTGTGTTTGTGCCAAACGGAATTAGAAACAATCAGGTTATTTTCCTCCATCATTAGTTCACTCAGAACACACATCACACTCTGTCTCACCGCACACACTCCTACAAGTCCACACAGGCCCGGGGAGGTCGTGCTAACGCCCCCTCATGAAACACGAACCATGGCAGGAAGACCATTACTGCAAATTAAATCCCCTCCCTCACATCCCTCCCTCCATCCCGAGACCCCCTGGAGGAGCTGGGAGCTAGCAGAGCTCAACGGAGGGAGAGACTGTTAAACAACCCTCCTTATTTTATTAATACCTGTGGCCATGTCAATAGCCCTTAATGCCAAAGTCAACGGCTTTTAATTGAATTGCTTTTATCAGCACAGTTTCTCTTTCCTCACCCCCAAACCATCAAACTGTGATGTGATTGTTCAGTCATCCCAGTCTCTTAAAAAACAGGGAGGGAGATAGCAAGGTAAGGAGATCGACTGGAAAGGAAAGGAGAGAGGGAGGGATGGAGGGAGGCACACATTAACACTTGTGCATACACACAAACACACACACACCCTAGAATCAGGCCAGTGGAGCACAGGAAGGTAGGAATGCTAAAACAGAGATAGATACATTTTCTGAAGGGATAGACTGCATTGAAGATGTGGTCCTTTGTGGCTCAGCTGGTAGAACGTGGTGCCTAAAACTCGAGGATTGTTGGTTCGATTCCTGTTGGGGCCATTGATTTGAAAAGGTATGCATGCATAGACTACTGTATATTGATTGGGATGAAAGTGTATGCTAAATGGAATATATGATCCTGTACACTGAGTATACATTAGTATATAAAACTTTAGGAACACCTTCCTAATATTGACATGCACCCCCCTCTTGTTAGCCTCAGTTTGCCAGGGCATGAACTCTACAAGGTGTCGAAAGGGATCCACAGGGCTGCTGGCCCATGTTGACTCCAATGCTTCCCACAGTTGTGTCAAGTTGGTTGGATATCCTCTGGGTGGTGGACCATTCTTGATACATACAGGAAACTGTTGAGCTTGAAAAACCCAGCAGTGTTGGAGTTCTTGACACAAACCGGTGCGCCTGGCACCTACTACCATACCTGGTTCAAAGGCATTTAAATATTTTGTCTTGCTCATTCACCCTCTGAATGGCGCACATAGACAATCCATCCACCTTGTCTCAAGGTTTAAAAATCCTTCTTTAACCCGTCTCCTCCCCTTTATCTACACTGATTGAAGTGGAATCCAGCTTTCACCTGGATTCACCTGGTCAGGCTATGTATACAACATGGTTTATATATTCAGTGTATATTATATTATTCAACATCCTTTGTGGAACGCACCACCCAGTCCCACCTGGGGTGTGGTGTGAAAAACTGTGTTCATCTGAGTGGATCCTCTCTCCTTCCAGTCGTATGCTCTCCTAAACGGCTATGTACAGGAAGCAGTCATCCAGGGCCAAGGTGCAATTATTCTATGGCGATGATTGATGACACAAGCAGCTCCGCTTAATGCTGAGAACGCTCCTCGCCACACTGTCACATGATATTCTCCACAGCTCAAGCCCCCCTCCCTCTGTTTTTGTCAAGTCCTATAAAATTGCATCCGACATTAACTTGTTGGAATTGGAGAGTCGGGGCCCATACATCAAAATCCTCCTCAAATGTAAACACTTGCAAAGACGACAGATTTCATAAATCGCCTGAGGGCGAGGGTGGGGGGTGTTTGTGTGCAAGAAAGAGGGGGTGGAAGAGATAATGATGGATGACAGGTAAACAGAGGACACTTCCAGAAGGTGAGGTGACCAGATGCACACACACACACACAAACACAAACAAACACACACACACACACACAAACACACACACACACACACACAAACACAAACAAACACACACACACACACACACACACAAACACACACAAACACAAACACAGACACAAAACACACACACACACACACACACAAACACACACACACACACAGACACAAACACACACACACACACACACACACACAGACACAGATACAAACACACACACACAAACACAGACACAAACACAAACAAACACACACACACAGTGCAGTGGTCCATGGACACTCTTTACCACTGACAATGTCACACAAGGTAAATACATTCCCATTACCAGTTAAAACACATTTGCCACTGCATTAAAGGGGCAATCTGCAGTTTAACAAGCAATAACTACGGTGACACTCCGGCTGCATAGTGCACTACTTCTGACCAGCGTCGTATGGGTTCTGGTCAAAAGTAGTGCACTAAAATAGGGAATAGGGTGCCATTAGTGCCACAGTGGGCGAGAGCTTCTGATGACTGCACCCACGTGGGTTCCATAACACTTGGTAGGGGGAGAGAGAGGCACTAGAACTCATTGAGGGGCGTTGGTAGTCCAGTGCACCACAGAGCGGAACAGATCAGCCTTATGCTTTGAAGTTCTGGCCGCACAAGCCCTTTGGACCTCCAGAGCTTAGATTTTCATGTCTGTTGCTGTGCCTTAATTAAAATGTTCAAAGACAGGAGGCGAAACGCAACAGACCTCCTTATCAAAGGGCCGGAAGACAGAGAGGTCAGGTTGGATGTTACAGTGTTGCTGTTTTTAGCCTGTTTGTCTGCTTTTACTGGCCTCGTTCCAATTGGTGCCCTATGCCCTTTGTAGTGCACTGCTTTTACCAGGGCCCATAAGAATCTGGTCAAAATTAGTGACCTGTGTAGGGAACTGGGTGTAATTTGGGACGAACACACTGTGCCCTTTGTTCATTTTGTGCCCCAGACCATTGAAGGGCCTCAAGGATAAGTATGTGATCCTTTTCACAAAGGCAACAAGCTCATTGGTTGAAAGCTTGTTGTTATGGGTTACATAACATCTTGCCCTTAATACAAAAATGTTCCCAGCATCGTTGATACAGAGAACTGCTGGCTATACATGTTTCTAGAAACAATTGTCCATACCAATTGTACATCCAGATGTCAAAACTGGTTGCTATGTCATCATTATGATGTCAGGTCTGGTCAGGTTGTATATTGACTATAAAAGGATGTTTGTTTAGCAACTACAAGACTGTTTAGCAAAAGTCTGTTTAGCAAACAAGAAAAAAAAAATCTTTATCTGGTTGTAAACTGATTATCTGACCAAATAACTACCACAACTTCACATCTTTGTCATTTGTAAATTGGTGTAAATATCAACCTGTCAGGCTGAGTGAGGCTATACAGTACTTGCCTCTACGGACATCTGGAAAGCAACAGAGAGAGAGAGCGTAGTCAGGGAAATCCAACCGCACTTGGGCGATACTTGACTAGCAGCTGTTCAGAGGAAAAGGAAAGTCTGTCGCTCGGCTGACCTACTGGGCACAGAGACAGAACGAGACAGTAGCTTCATGCTATGTGATTCAGCCATGCATTCTGTCCATTTATGTTATTTAATGGCTGCCACATATGGAAGGGTTTGTCCAGTTCTGTTATCGAAAAAGGCGAGCAGACCTTCAGCCAATCATGCAATGCCTACGCCTCTGCCTGAAGCAAGGTAAACAGAGTTTGACGCGGTAAAATACACAATAAATATATTTTATAAACACATTATATACTGGACATGTGTTTTGCTTTAAGCTTACTTTTGACCCGTGTAGTGCATTGGTGTACTGTACTATACTATACTATACTGTGCTATACTATACTGTACTATACTATACTATACTGTGCTATACTATACTGTACTATAATATACTATGCTGTACTGTGCTGTACTCTACTATACTATACTGTACTATACTGTACTATAATATACTGTGCTGTACTGTACTATACTGTACTATACTATACTATACTATACTATACTGTGCTATACTATACTGTACTATACTATACTATACTGTGCTATACTATACTGTACTATAATATACTATGCTGTACTGTACTATACTATACTATACTATACTATACTATACTATACTATACTGTACTATACTATACTGTACTATAATATACTGTGCTGTACTGTACTATACTATATTATATTATACTGTACTATACTATACTATACTATACTGTACTGTACTGTACTGTACTGTACTGTACTATACTATACTGTACTATAATATACTGTGCTGTACTGTACTATACTATACTATACTATACTATACTATACTATACTATACTATACTATACAACTGGTAATGTAATGCAAGTTTCCTCCAATTAATCTTCGTGTAAATTGGAATTGGTTGCAAAGCAGTTGCGTAACCGAAACATTGTTGGGCCTTTTGGTCAAAAACAAGTGCACTTATTAGAGAATATGGTGTAATTTGGGACTTAGTTTAATAATGTTTCAGGTTAAATGTTGGTAATAAGAGCGGGGTTTAACATACTGTTTGATTGTACAAGGGATTCATCTGACCTGTTAGTAACAATGGTCACCTTGGGACACTGTCTGGCTGGACACACACACACACACACACACACACACACACACACACACACACACACACACACACACACACACACACACACACACACACACACATAGACATAGACATTTACATGCGCATATTTTAGCAAAAAATAATTCTAGTAAGTTTTTAGACTAACACCAATAAACAATTTAAATCTACCACAACCTACTAGGTTTATGTATGCTACTGTATGCTACTGTAGGCTACTGTAGATTTCTGTAGGCTACTGTATGCTTCTGTAGGCTACTGTAGATTTCTGTATGCTACTATAGGCTACTGTAGATTTCTGTATGCTACTGTAGGCTACTGTAGATTTATGTATGCTACTGTAGGCTACTGTAGATTTCTGTAGGCTACTGTATGCTACTGTAGGCTACTATAGATTTCTGGAGGCTATTGTATTCTACTGTAGATTCCTGTAGTCTTCTGTAATCTACTGTATGCTACTGTAAGCTTCTGTAGATTTCTGAAGCCTACTGTATGCTACTGTAGGCTACTGTAGATTTCTGTAGGATACTGTATGTTACTGTAGGCTACTGTAGATTTCTGTATGCTACTGTATGCTACTGTAGATTCCTGTAGTCTTCTGTAAGCTACTGTATGCAACTGTAGGCTTCTGTCGATTTATCTAGTCTACTGTATGCTACTGTAGGCTACTGTAGATTTCTGTAGGATACTGTATGCTACTGTAGGCTACTGTAGATTTCTGTATGCTACTGTATGCTACTGTAAATTTCTGTATGCTACTGTGGGCTACTGTAGATTTCTGTAGGCTACTGTATGCTACTGTAGGCTACTGTAGATTTCTGAAGGCTATTGTATTCTACTGTAGATTCCTGTAGTCTTCTGTATGCTACTGTATGCTACTGTAGGCTTCTGTAGATTTCTGTAGGATACTGTATGCTACTGTAGGCTACTGTAGATTTCTGTAGGATACTGTATGCTACTGTAGGCTACTGTAGATTTCTGTAGGCTACTGTATGCTACTGTAGGCTACTGTAGATTGCTGTATGCTACTGTATGCTACTGTAGATTCCTGTAGTCTTCTGTAAGCTACTGTATGCTACTGTAGGCTTCTGTAGATTTATGTAGTCTACTGGATGCTGCTGTATGCTACTGTAGATTTCTGTAGGCTACTGTAGATTTCTGTAGACTTTTGTATGCTGCTGTATGCTACTGTAGGCTACTGTATATTTATGTAGGCTACTGTATGCTACTGTAGATTTCTGAAGGCTATTGTATTCTACTGTAGATTCCTGTAGTCTTCTGTATGCTACTGTATGCTACTGTAGGCTTCTGTAGATTTCTGTAGGCTACTGTATGCTACTGTAGGCTACTGTAGATTTCTGTAGGATACTGTATGCTACTGTAGGCTACTGTAGATTTCTGTAGGCTACTGTATGCTACTGTAGGCTACTGTAGATTGCTGTAGTCTTCTGTAAGCTACTGTATGCTACTGTAGGCTTCTGTAGATTTATGTAGTCTACTGGATGCTGCTGTATGCTACTGTAGATGTCTGTAGGCTACTGTAGATTTCTGTAGACTTTTGTATGCTGCTGTATGCTACTGTAGGCTACTGTATATTTATGTAGGCTACTGTATGCTACTGTAGATATCTGTGGGCAACTGTAGAATACTGTAGATTTGCTTAGGCTACTGTAGATTTATGTAGGCTTCTGTATGCTGCTGTATGCTACTGTAGGCTACTGTAGATTTTTGTAGGCTACTGTATGCTACTGTAGATTTCTGTAGGCTACTGTAGGCTACTGTAGATTTCTGTAGGCTACTGTATGCTAATGTAGGCTACTGTAAGCTGCTGTAGATTTCTGTAGTCTACTGTAGACTACTGTAGATTTCTGTAGGCTACTGTAGGCTACTGTAGATCTATGTAGTCTTCTGTAAGGTACTGTAGATTTCTGTAGGCTACTGTAGTCTTCTGTAGACTACTGTAGACTACTGTAATTGTACCAAATGGAGAGCTTGGGACCATAAAGTTCTATCTGCATCTTTGTCTAAATGTGGTTATTGACGTTAGCCTTGTTCTGTTCAATGTTCTCTACCTACAGTACCTTCGGAATGTATTTGAACCCCTTCCCTTTTTCCACATTTTGTTACGTTACAGTCTTGTTCTAAAATTGATTAAATAAAACATTTTCATCATCAATCTACACACACAAAGCAAAAACAGTTTTTTAGAAATATTTGCCAATTTATTGAAAACCCAAAACTGAAATATCTTATTCACACAAGTTTTCAGACCCTTTGCTATGAGACTCAAAATTGAGCTCAGGTGAATCCTGTTTCCATTGATCATCCTTGAGATGTTTCTACAACTTGATTAGAGTCCATCTATGGTAAATTCAATTGATTGGACATGATTTGGAAAGGCACACACCTGTCTATATAAGGTCCCACAGTTGACCGTGCATGTCAGAGCAAAATCCAAGCCACGAGGTCGAATAAATTGTCCGTAGAGTTCCGAGACAGGATTGTGTCGAGGAACAGATATGGGGAAGGGTACCAACAAATTTCCGAAGCAATTGCAGAGTGGCCTCCATCATTCTTAAATGGGAGAAGTTTGGAACTCCAAGACTCTTTCTAGAGCTGGTCTCCCGGTCAAACTGAGCAATCAGGGGAGAAGGGCCTTGGTCAGGGAGGTGACCAAGAATCTGATGGTCACTCTGACAGAGCTCCAGAGTTCCTCTGTGGAGATTGGAGAACCTTCCAGAAGGACAACCGTCTCTGCAGCACTCCACCAATCAGGCCTTTATGGTAGAGTGGCCAGACGGAAGCCGCTCCTCAATAAGAGGCACATAAAGGACTCTCGGACTTTGAGAAACAAGATTCTCTGGTCTGATGAAACCAAGATTGAATTATTTGGCCTGAATGCCAAGCTGGAGTCTGGAGGAAACCTGGCATCATCCCTACGGTCAAGCATGGTGGTGGCAGCATCATGCTGTGGGGATGTTTTTCAGTGGCAGGGACAGGGAGACTAGTCAGGATCTAGGGGAAGACGAACAGAGCAAAGTACAGAGAGATCCTTGATGAAAACCTTCTCCAGAGCACTCAGGACCTCAGACTGAGGTGAAGGTTCACCTTCCAACAAGACATTTTGGCTCCCAAACGTCACACATTCAGTAGCACTTAAAAATGCATCTAAAACCATGAAAATATGCAAATCTCTAATGTAAAGCCTAAAAAGTCTCCTGCCATTATTTCAGATTGTGACGAGTTCAAATGCATTTTTTTTATGGCCTGCAATAACAATGAAGAAATGAATGCACTGCAAAAAAGTGTGTGGACCTGAAAAAGTATCTCATTATCTATTGTTCCTGCAGTGAGGAATTACCATCTTCAGATAACGTTTTAGAACTTATATAAATCATCAAAGTCTGGGGCTCAAAATCCATAGTAACAGTATGCAAATCAGTAGTCAAATGAACGGCTCTTTCACAGATGCGATTCGGTTCCCGAGGTTCACTAAAAAGAGCCTTTCAAAAAATATTTTAGTTCACGAATGACCCATCACTAGTCTACATGAGTCCCTTGATTAAGCCGAGAGTCAACGATACGCAAATGATTCCAAAACACAACCAAAATGGTCACTGTAGATATTGGCAGGAGGAAGTGAACTACTTCTTTTGTTGGAGTTAATTTTGTGACAGACACCAGACGGGTCCCTTTGTCATTGGCTGGGAGGCTAAACAACGGTGAAAGCCAGAGATTGGCAGTTTCTTGCCAGTGCAGTGCTAGATGTCAGAGCTTATTTACTAAAGCTAATTTAAGAGTGTTGTTTTTCTCATACACTCGACTGACCTGGTACCGAGCGATGAGCAGTGAGCCTGAGGAGATAAGCTATGACATTACAAAGCAATAGATCACCAGCACAACGCCATTTACACATGGAAGAAACATGTCAAATGCAGTGCCGTATCTTGTGTCTTTTTTCCATTTTGTCCTTCTTTTTTTCTCTAATGTTCCAATGGGAACCGGGTAAAAGAGAGGGCTTGCAGGGGACGTGTGTTGATCAGACCTTTTTGTTATCGCTATAGAAATCATGCCTGGCCTCCTGGGCTGTAGAGCTGCCATTAGGCGATCATTTGCTCATGATCTACATTTGTTTTATGTGAGATGTACGGTATTCCGAGAATTTCACATTCACTATATAGATATTATGTCCATTACCCATTCATTTGAACTCTATCTCACACATTGTCACTGTGTTTGGTGTGGAGTATCTATGTTGTCCTGTATCCAATGTGAGTTTAGTTTGAACTAAGGTTGACAGTACTCTGTGAGGTGGCTGCCAGTGAAGTACACAGTGCTAGCTGATAAGAGCTGTAAGAGGAGTCTGAAAATGAATGGATACACTCTTTTGCTCTCTTTCTGTATCAGTGGAGGCTGCTGAGGAGAGGACGGCTCATAATAATGGCTGAAATGGAGCGAATTGAATGGCATCAAACACGTGGAAACCATGGAAACCATGTGTTTGATGTGTTTGATACCATTCCACCTATTCCGCTCCAGCCATTACCACGAGCCCATCCTCCCCAATTAAGGTGCCACCAACCTCCTGTGCTCTATCTTTAGATACCTCTATCATCTTCATCGTATAACCCCTCTTCCTCACTCTCTCTCTCTTTTCCCCATCTCGGGTTCTTTTCATCTATGACTTAACATTTCACCCCCTCAGACATCTCCTCTTCATCTATGACTTAACATTTCACCCCCTCAGACATCTCCTCTTCATCTATGACTTAACATTTCACCCCCTCAGACATCTCCTCTTCATCTATGACTTAACATTACACCCCCTCAGACATCTCCTCTTCATCTATGACTTAACATTTCACCCCCTCAGACATCTCCTCTTCATCTATGACTTAACATTACACCCCCTCAGACATCTCCTCTTCATCTATGACTTAACATTACACCCCCTCAGACATCTCCTCTTCATCTATGACTTAACATTACACCCCCTCAGACATCTCCTCTTCATCTATGACTTAACATTACACCCCCTCAGACATCTCCTCTTCATCTATAACTTAACATTACACCCCCTCAGATATCTCCTCTTCACCTATGACTTAACATTACACCCCCTCGGACATATCTTCTTCATCTATGACTTAACATTACACCCCCTCAGACATCTCCTCTTCATCTATGACTTAACATTACACCCCCTCAGACATCTCCTCTTCATCTATGACTTAACATTACACCCCCTCAGACATCTCCTCTTCATCTATGACTTAACATTACACCCCCTCAGACATCTCCTCTTCATCTATGACTTAACATTACACCCCCTCAGACATCTCCTCTTCATCTATGACTTAACATTACACCCCCTCAGACATCTCCTCTTCATCTCTGTCTAAGCATTTCACCCCCTCAGACATCTCCTCTTCATCTATGACTTAACATTTCACCTCATCAGACATCTCCTCTTCATCTCTGTCTTAGCATTTCACCCCCTCAGACATATTCTCTTCATCTCTGTCTTAGCATTTCACCCCCTCAGACATCTCCTCTTCATCTCTGTCTTAGCATTTCACACCCTCAGACATCTCCTCTTCATCTATGACTTATTAACATTGCACACCCTTGGATATCTCCTTTTCATCTTCTCTCTCTCTCTCTCCCTTCTCATCTCCCCATGTCTTTTAACCTCTCTTTCTTCTTCTCCTTCCTACTATCTCTCTCTCTTTCTCCCTCATCTCTTTCTCTTTCATCTCTCTCTCATCTCTCTTTCCTTCTCACTCTCTTTCTCCCTCAACTCTCTGTCCTTCTCACTCACTCTGTCTCTCTTTCGCTCTCTCTCGTTCTCCCTCTCATCTTTCTTTCTCTCTCTCTCTGTCGTTCATCTTTCTCTCTACTTTTATTTCTTTCTTTCTTTCTATCTTTTCCCCTCCCCCTCTCCTTGGGATGCAACTAAGGTGAAGGAAGGAGAATGTGGAGTGCTGGGATCGATTCCCTGCTGGATGTAGCCTGTCACTAAGAGTTACCCTGCTGGATGTAGCCTGTCACTAAGAGTTACCCTGCTGGATGTAGCCTGTCACTAAGAGTTACCCTGCTGGATGTAGCCTGTTACTAAGAGTTACCCTGCTGGATGTAGCCTGTTACTAAGAGTTACCATGCTGGATGTAGCCTGTTACTAAGAGTTACCCTGCTAGATGTAGCCTGTTACTAAGAGTTACCATGCTGGATGTAGCCGGTCACTAATAGTTACCATGCTGGATGTAGCCTGTCACTAAGAGTTACCATGCTGGATGTAGCCTGTCACTAAGAGTTACCCTGCTGGATGTAGCCTGTCACTAAGAGTTACCATGCTGGATGTAGCCTGTCACTAAGAGTTACCCTGCTGGATGTAGCCTGCCACTAAGAGTTACCCTGCAGGATGTACCCTGCTGGATATAGCCTGTCACTAAGAGTTACCCTGCAGGATGTAGCCTGTCACTAAGAGTTACCCTGCAGGATGTAGCCTGTCACTAAGAATTACCCTGCAGGATGTAGCCTGTCACTAAGAGTTACCCTGCAGGATTTAGCCTGTCACTAAGAGTTACCCTGCTGGATGTAGCCTGTCACTAAGAGTTTCCCTGCTGGATGTAGCCTGTCACTAAGAGTTACCCTGCAGGATGTAGCCTGTCACTAAGAGTTACCCTGCAGGGTGTAGCCTGCCACTAAGAGTTACCCTGCAGGATGTAGGCTGTCACTAAGAGTTACCATGCTGGATGTAGCCTGTCACGAAGAGTTACCCTGCTGGATGTAGCCTGTCACTAAGAGTTACCCTGCTAGATGTAGCCTGTCACTGAGTTACCATGCTGGATGTAGCCTGTCACTAAGAGTTACCCTGCTGGATGTAGCCTGTCACTAAGAGTTACCCTGCTGGATGTAGCCTGTCACTAAGAGTTACCCTGCAGGATGTAGCCTGTCACTAAGAGTTACCCTGCAGGATGTAGCCTGTCACTAAGAATTACCCTGCAGGATGTAGCCTGTCACTAAGAGTTACCCTGCTGGATGTAGCCTGCCACTAAGAGTTACCCTGCAGGGTGTTGCCTGTCACTAAGAATTACCCTGCAGGATGTAGCCTGTCACAAAGAGTTACCCTGCAGGATGTAGCCTGTCACTAAGAGTTACCCTGCAGGATGTAGGCTGTCACTAAGAGTTACCATGCTAGATGTAGCCTGTCACTAAGAGTTACCCTGCTGCATGTAGCCTGCCACTAAGAGTTACCCTGCAGGATGTAGCCTGTCACTAAGAGTTACCCTGCAGGATGTAGGCTGTCACTAAGAGTTACCATGCTGGATGTAGCCTGTCACTAAGAGTTTCCCTGCTGGATGTAGCCTGCCACTAAGAGTTACCCTGCAGGATGTAGCCTGTCACTAAGAGTTACCCTGCTGGATGTAGCCTGCCACTAAGAGTTACCCTGCAGGATGTAGCCTGTCACTAAGAGTTACCATGCTGGATGTAGCCTGCCACTAAGAGTTACCATGCTGGATGTAGCCTGTCACTAAGAGTTACCCTGCTGGATGTAGCCTGTCACTAAGAGTTACCATGCTGGACGTAGCCTGTCACTAAGAGTTACCCTGCTGGATGTAGCCTGCCACTAAGAGTTACCCTGCAGGATGTACCCTGCTGGATGTAGCCTGTCACTAAGAGTTACCATGCTGGATGTACCCTGCTGGATGTAGCCTGTCACTAAGAGTTACCCTGCAGGATGTAGCCTGTCACTAAGAGTTACCCTGCAGGATGTAGCCTGTCACTAAGAATTACCCTGCAGGATGTAGCCTGTCACTAAGAGTTACCCTGCAGGATGTAGCCTGTCACTAAGAGTTACCCTGCAGGATTTAGCCTGTCACTAAGAGTTACCCTGCTGGATGTAGCCTGTCACTAAGAGTTTCCCTGCTGGATGTAGCCTGTCACTAAGAGTTACCCTGCAGGATGTAGCCTGTCACTAAGAGTTACCCTGCAGGGTGTAGCCTGCCACTAAGAGTTACCCTGCAGGATGTAGGCTGTCACTAAGAGTTACCATGCTGGATGTAGCCTGTCACGAAGAGTTACCCTGCTGGATGTAGCCTGTCACTGAGTTACCATGCTGGATGTAGCCTGTCACTAAGAGTTACCCTGCAGGATGTAGGCTGTCACTAAGAGTTACCCTGCTAGATGTAGCCTGTCACTGAGTTACCATGCTGGATGTAGCCTGTCACTAAGAGTTACCCTGCAGGATGTAGCCTGTCACTAAGAGTTACCCTGCTAGATGTAGCCTGTCACTGAGTTACCATGCTGGATGTAGCCTGTCACTAAGAGTTACCCTGCTGGATGTAGCCTGTCACTAAGAGTTACCCTGCAGGATGTAGCCTGTCACTAAGAGTTACCCTGCAGGATGTAGCCTGTCACTAAGAATTACCCTGCAGGATGTAGCCTGTCACTAAGAGTTACCCTGCTGGATGTAGCCTGCCACTAAGAGTTACCCTGCAGGGTGTTGCCTGTCACTAAGAATTACCCTGCAGGATGTAGCCTGTCACAAAGAGTTACCCTGCAGGATGTAGCCTGTCACTAAGAGTTACCCTGCAGGATGTAGGCTGTCACTAAGAGTTACCATGCTAGATGTAGCCTGTCACTAAGAGTTACCCTGCTGCATGTAGCCTGCCACTAAGAGTTACCCTGCAGGATGTAGCCTGTCACTAAGAGTTACCCTGCAGGATGTAGGCTGTCACTAAGAGTTACCCTGCTGGATGTAGCCTGTCACTAAGAGTTACCCTGCAGGATGTAGCCTGCCACTAAGAGTTACCCTGCAGGATGTAGCCTGTCACTAAGAGTTTCCCTGCTGGATGTAGCCTGCCACTAAGAGTTACCCTGCAGGATGTAGCCTGTCACTAAGAGTTACCCTGCAGGATGTAGGCTGTCACTAAGAGTTACCCTGCTGGATGTAGCCTGTCACTAAGAGTTACTCTGCAGGATGTAGCCTGCCACTAAGAGTTACCCTGCAGGATGTAGCCTGTCACTAAGAGTTTCCCTGCTGGATGTAGCCTGCCACTAAGAGTTACCCTGCAGGATGTAGCCTGTCACTAAGAGTTACCCTGCAGGATGTAGGCTGTCACTAAGAGTTACCCTGCTGGATGTAGCCTGTCACTAAGAGTTACCCTGCAGGATGTAGCCTGCCACTAAGAGTTACCCTGCAGGATGTAGCCTGTCACTAAGAGTTACCCTGCTGGACGTAGCCTGCCACTAAGAGTTACCCTGCAGGATGTAGCCTGTCACTAAGAGTTACCATGCTGGATGTAGCCTGTCACTAAGAGTTACCCTGCAGGATGTAGCCTGTCACTAAGAGTTACCCTGCTGGATGTAGCCTGCCACTAAGAGTTACCCTGCAGGATGTAGCCTGTCACTAAGAGTTACCATGCTGGATGTAGCCTGCCACTAAGAGTTACCCTGCAGGATGTAGCCTGTCACTAAGAGTTACCCTGCTGGATGTAGCCTGTCACTAAGAGTTACCCTGCTGGATGTAGCCTGTCACTAAGAGTTACCCTGCAGGATGTAGCCTGCCACTAAGAGTTACCCTGCAGGATGTAGCCTGTCACTAAGAGTTACCCTGCTGGATGTAGCCTGCCACTAAGAGTTACCCTGCAGGATGTAGCCTGTCACTAAGAGTTACCATGCTGGATGTAGCCTGTCACTAAGAGTTACCCTGCAGGATGTAGCCTGTCACTAAGAGTTACCCTGCTGGATGTAGCCTGCCACTAAGAGTTACCCTGCAGGATGTAGCCTGTCACTAAGAGTTACCATGCTGGATGTAGCCTGCCACTAAGAGTTACCCTGCAGGATGTAGCCTGTCACTAAGAGTTACCATGCTGGATGTAGCCTGCCACTAAGAGTTACCCTGCAGGATGTAGCCTGTCACTAAGAGTTACCCTGCTGGATGTAGCCTGTCACTAAGAGTTACCATGCTGGATGTAGCCTTTTTTTCACCTTTATTTAACCAGGTTGGCTAGTTGAGAACAAGTTCTCATTTGCAACTGCGACCTGGCAAGAGTTACCTGTCACTATGAGTTATGATTAGGCCACGTTCCGGCAGATATGAGACGGTACATATTACAAGCACCCACTCTTCCCCATTTGTCCATATGCATCTTCCTTTTCCCGGGAATTCCGCCTTGAATCAGAGTGTTAAAGGTTACGCCGACACGCCACTCCACTCCACTATGGAACAGAACTCTTCCCCTGGACCCATACTCTCCGACTAGGAGATGGCTATGATGTAACCATTATGGCTGATCTAGAGTATTTAGAATAGTTGTACTTGGAGAGTGTTGCTTTTTAGATAGTCAGTGAATGTTTACCTCGGACGTGTGTTGTGGTGGAGGTGGGTAGAATTCTCAAATTAAAAACAGTGAAATAGAGATGTGTTTTATTCACGCGGCGCACAGTTGCAAATTTTTAACGTGTGAAGAGTGTTACGTAACGGTGTTAACTTTCACGTTGGAGGCGGCAGGATGAAACCTGTGGTTGTCGTTGGAGAGACAGGGAAGCGGAGAGAAGGGAAGTGTGTGTGTGTACTCATCTCGACCTCTGGTTCTTGCTTAAGCAAAGGATGGGAGAAGAGTAGAGCTATAGGTATCAGCCACTGTGTGTGTATGTGTGTGTGTGTGTGTGTGTGTGTGTGTGTGTGTGTGTGTGTGTGTGTGTGTGTGTGTGTGTGTGTGTGTGTGTGTGTGTGTGTGTGTGTGTGTGTGTGTGCGTGCGTGCGTGCGTGCGTGCGTGCGTGCGTGCGTGTGTGTGTTTAAGAAGGGTAAAGCAGACTATAGCAGGAGTCGATCACTGTCACTGTGCCCTACAGTCCCTGGCACGGCTCCACACACACACACACACACACACACACACACACACACACACACACACACACTCATTGTGTGAGAAAGGCAATATCCATAATTCATAAGAGCAATCAAAGGCAAACAAAGGAAGACACTCCACCAGGACACAGCAGCCCCAAACACAGAGACAAAGCTCTATTCTCAACCAACAAAACCTCCCTCCTCTACCTCCACTGAGACCAGCCAGGTCTACGTCCTAAATGACACCCTTTTCCCTGTTTCGTGCACTACTTTTGACCCGGGCCTGCTGTTTTGTAGGAAATAAGGGTGCCATTTTGGATACAACCCAGGTCTTTCAAAGAGCCCAACATTAGTTCACCGAGGGCCTCCTTTGAGTCTCTCTCTTACAGACTTCAGTCAAAAGAAGTGAGGTGTTGTTCTTTCACACTTAGGTCTCATAAGGGATACTGGGAAGATTGGTGTGTGGATAGTAGAATTTTCTTCTACTTATTTCTGTGCTGTACAATACAATGCGTTTATACAGTGCTTATGAAGCATTTGCATGTTCGTTATTTACATTTACATTTTAGTCATTTAGCAGACGATCTTATCCAGAGTGACTTACAATTATTGAGAACATACATTTTCATACTTATTTCATACTCGGCGCTATTGTCTCCCTCTATCTCTGCTACCAGCGTCCTGGCCATCTAAATCCATCCAATGTCCGTTTACTTATTGGCTGCCCAGAGAACAGGAAAATAAATATGCGTAAGATCAGTGCACTTTTTCTTATTTACCAAGCAGGTCCTGGCCTTGTGGTCGGTCTCTGGGGGAGGAATCCCAGCCTTGTGGTGGGTCTCTGGGAGAGGAATCCCAGCCTTGTGGTCGGTCTCTGGGGGAGGAATCCCAGCCTTGTGGTCGGTCTCTGGGGGAGGAATCCCAGCCTTGTGGTGGGTCTCTGGGAGAGGAATCCCAGCCTTGTGGTCGGTCTCTGGGGGAGGAATCCCAGCCTTGTGGTGGGTCTCTGGGAGAGGAATCCCAGCCTTGTGGTCGGTCTCTGGGGGAGGAATCCCAGCCTTGTGGTCGGTCTCTGGGGGAGGAATCCCGGCCTTGTGGTCGGTCTCTGGGGGAGGAATCCCGGCCTTGTGGTCGGTCTCTGGGGGAGGACTCCCGGCCTTGTGTTCGGTCTCTGGGGGAGGAATCCCAGCCTTGTGGTGGGTCTCTGGGAGAGGAATCCCAGCCTTGTGGTCGGTCTCTGGGGGAGGAATCCCAGCCTTGTGGTCGGTCTCTGGGGGAGGAATCCCAGCCTTGTGGTAGGTCTCTGGGAGAGGAATCCCAGCCTTGTGGTCGGTCTCTGGGGGAGGAATCCCAGCCTTGTGGTGGGTCTCTGGGAGAGGAATCCCAGCCTTGTGGTCGGTCTCTGGGGGAGGAATCCCAGCCTTGTGGTCGGTCTCTGGGGGAGGAATCCCGGCCTTGTGGTCGGTCTCTGGGGGAGGAATCCCGGCCTTGTGGTCGGTCTCTGGGGGAGGACTCCCGGCCTTGTGTTCGGTCTCTGGGGGAGGAATCCCGGCCTTGTGGTCGGTCTCTGGGGGAGGCATCCCGGCCTTGTGGTCGGTCTCTGGGGGAGGAATCCTGGCCTTGTGGTGGGTCTCTGGGGGAGGAATCCCAGCCTTGCGGTGGGTCTCTGGGAGAGGAATCCCGGCCTTGTGGTCAGTCTCTGGGGGAGGAATCCCAGCCTTGTGGTCGGTCTCTGGGGGAGGAATCCCGGCCTTGTGGTCGGTCTCTGGGGGAGTAATCCTGGCCTTGTGGTGGGTCTCTGGGGGAGGAATCCCAGCCTTGCGGTGGGTCTCTGGGAGAGGAATCCCGGCCTTGTGGTCGGTCTCTGGGGGAGGAATCCCGGCCTTGTGGTGGGTCTCTGGGAGAGGAATCCCGGCCTTGTGGTCGGTCTCTGGGGGAGGAATCCCGGCCTTGTGGTGGGTCTCTGGGAGAGGAATCCCAGCCTTGTCGTCGGTCTCTGGGAGAGGAATCCCGGCCTTGCGGTGCCTCTCTGGGGGAGGAATCCCAGCCTTGTGGTGGGTCTCTGGGAGAGGAATCCCGGCCTTGCAGTGCTTCTGTGGGGGAGGATTCCCAGCCTTGTGGTGGGTCTCTGGGAGAGGAATCCCAGCCTTGTGGTCGGTCTCTGGGGGAGGAATCCCAGCCTTGTGGTCGGTCTCTGGGGGAGGAATCCCGGCCTTGTGGTCGGTCTCTGGGGGAGGAATCCCGGCCTTGTGGTCGGTCTCTGGGGGAGGACTCCCGGCCTTGTGGTCGGTCTCTGGGGGAGGAATCCCGGCCTTGTGGTCGGTCTCTGGGGGAGGCATCCCGGCCTTGTGGTCGGTCTCTGGGGGAGGAATCCTGGCCTTGTGGTGGGTCTCTGGGGGAGGAATCCCAGCCTTACGGTGGGTCTCTGGGAGAGGAATCCCGGCCTTGTGGTCGGTCTCTGGGGGAGGAATCCCGGCCTTGTGGTCAGTCTCTGGGGGAGGAATCCCAGCCTTGCGGTGGGTCTCTGGGAGAGGAATCCCGGCCTTGTGGTCGGTCTCTGGGGGAGGAATCCCGGCCTTGTGGTGGGTCTCTGGGAGAGGAATCCCGGCCTTGTGGTCGGTCTCTGGGGGAGGAATCCCGGCCTTGTGGTGGGTCTCTGGGAGAGGAATCCCGGCCTTGTGGTCGGTCTCTGGGGGAGGAATCCCGGCCTTGCGGTGCCTCTCTGGGGGAGGAATCCCAGCCTTGTGGTGGGTCTCTGGGAGAGGAATCCCGGCCTTGCAGTGCTTCTGTGGGGGAGGATTCCCAGCCTTGTGGTGGGTCTCTGGGGGAGAAATCTCAGCCTTGTGGTGGGTCTCTGGGGGAGGAATCCCAGCCTTGTGGTGGGTCTCTAGGGGAGGAATCCCCGCCTTGCGGTGGGTCTCTGGGGGAGGAATCCCAGCCTTGCGGTGGGTCTCTGGGGGATGAATCCCAGCCTTGGTGGGTCTCTGGGGGAGGAATCCCAGCCTTGGTGGGTCTCTGGGGGAGGAATCCTAGCCTTGCGGTGGGTCTCTGGGGGAGGAATCCCAGCCTTGGTGTGTCTCTGGGGGAGGAATCCCAGCCTTGGTGGGTCTCTGGGGGAGGAATCCCAGCCTTGGTGGGTCTCTGGGGGAGGAATGGTCGCACACTATCTGCACTGGTCTTGACACTGATCCAGGTGGCTTACCAGAATTGAAGCCCCAGATAAGCCTGTGAATGAGCCTGTGAATGCTCTGGCTTATCAGGCCCCACCAGATTGACAGAACAAGGCGGCAGCGCAGGGCTTTTGTGCTGCCTTTTTGCCTCTGCCACAAACCCCGATGCTGCTTAAATTTCAGGGCTTCTTGCAACTTCTTCTGTTTCTCCTTTTTGATTTTGTTTATAGCCTCGTAATGTCACCTCATCATATCCAAGCGGCGGATGCCATTACTTGACCTTTATCTTACTGCCGTGGCTCTTCATTTCTATAGACACGGCAGGTTTCTTCAATCCCCTGTTTATTTCTATTTAACAGTCTCCGGGCCACGGCATAAAAATGGAAGGAATTGTGGGGGTTTTCGGTGAATTGGATGTTATAGCTGACACATTGGGTCTTGGTGTTGACTGACTATCTCTTGGATGTATGCATTTACCTACACATTCTGAGTGGAGTTGTTATGTCAACTTTTGGGTTCAGGAAATGTGTGGGAAATGTGTGGGAAATGTGTCATCCAAATGCATTACTAAACACCACCTGCTTTATACCCTACTATGATAAGCATGACAGATAATATGATAATGATAGGATGCTTTTTGTGAACACGATGAAACGGGATCATCCAATTCTAATACATAAACAAATATTTATTGTCTCATCATTATTTAATATGAACTTTTTATTTTGATTATATCCAGGCTCATCTCCACTGACAGGATGTTTGTAAATCACATTACATAACACACACCCAGTGTTTCCAATAAGCACCAGCCATCTGTGACAATAGCCTATAAGAGACTCATTGTCAGCTACTTTTTCCACTTCATTCATTAACTCGTCTTCTTTACATTTAAAAGTTTAAATTCACTAGACAGAAAATTCTGCATAGCCTTCTCCCGCTAGAATGAACAATATGCATCTTCTAGAGATCTGTTGATGGGACAGATGCCTGTCAGTCACAAAGCCATGACGGGGAAGTTGCTGGTTTGTCAGTCTGCTGTCTGTGCCGCATCTCGGGAACCTGTGTTATTTTTGTGCGCTTTGGTTGCCTGCAGTCTCATTTATTTTCACGGAGGAGGGAGAGCCTGACGCTTCTTCATCGTGTCCTGTGAGTGAATTGACACGTCCCATGTCATGTAAGTGGTAACGAGGAGTTGAAATCCACTTAATTATTGTTTTGTGGCACATTCATTTATTGTATGTGTGTTTCACAGGCCTACCACGGAGTCTCTACATAGGCTATATACTGTGAACAGCAAGTGTTGACTTGGCACTATTGTCTCCCTCTTTCTGGTGTTGAACTGACTGAATAAAGTCAATCACCTATATATCCCTTTGCTGTTGCATACATCATACAACATATTTATTTGTTCATGGTATCGCATCACTACAAGTTAACCAAAGATCTTGTTTGTATTCTCCTAGGATTTGAAACCAATGAAGTGACTGCTAAAGTGGAGCCTAGTGATGGGTTGATTCGCAAACAAACGGCTCTTTTGAACCTAATTGGAGCCTAGTGATGGGTTGATTCACAAACAAACGGCTCTTTTTAACCTAAGTGGAGCCTAGTGATGGGTTGATTCGCAAACAAACGGCTCTTTTTTAACCTAAGTGGAGTCTTGTGACACTGCATTGTTGGAACTAGAAGCACAAGCATTTCGCTACACTCGCATTAACATCTGCTAACCGATGTGTATGTGACAAATAGAATTTGATTTGATTTGATAGGTTGTTCCCAAGCAAACGGATCTTTTTGAACCTACCGTTTAGGTGAACCGAATCGCATCTGTGAGAGACCCGTTCATTTGGCTCCGTATTTGCATACTGGTAGGCTACTATTGCTTTTTGTCAATTATCTGCAGATGAATTATGAAAACATTTGATGAAGATGTTGAATCCTCACTGCTGGAACAATAGGTAGTGAAGAGAGCCTCATTCTGGTTCAAAATATAACACATGAAAACAGATTGAAGGTTATAAAAGCTAATGTCATGAGACCTATTGATATAGGCCTACTGATTTGATTAAAGTGAAAACAGATTGAAGGTTATAAAAGCTAATGTCATGAGACCTATTGATATAGGCCTACTGATTTGATTAAAGTGAAAACAGATTGAAGGTTATAAAAGCTAATGTCATGAGACCTATTGATATAGGCCTACTGATTTGATTAAAGTGAAAACAGATTGAAGGTTATAAAAGCTAATGTCATGAGACCTATTGATATAGGCCTACTGATTTGATTAAAGTGTTGACAATGGAGTCGTCACATGCTGCTTTCTGTATAGCAAAACCCATGTTAAACACCTGCTACATTCTTCAATCATACCTGTAGGTCTATTTTTAAAGCCTTTTTCCTACAATTCTACATTGTTTCTCAACAGCAAATCCGTGTTTACTTGACAGAAAAAAACAGTTTTTCTTACATTTTTGCCACAATAAATTAAATTGAGAGTATGTTTTTTGTTTTTCTGACGAGATCACTAATCTACCACCTTCCCTTAAAGTCCCACCCACAGTGATTGCTTGACATATCTGAAACCCTACCTACTCTGTGACTCACAAAGATCCTGCCCCCTCCCTTGACAATCCCACCCACAGTGATTGATTGACATATCTGAAACCCTACCTACTCTGTGACTCACAAAGATCCTGCCCCCTCCCTTGACAATCCCACCCACAGTGATTGATTGACATATCTGAAACCCTACCTACTCTGAGATCCTGCCCCCTCCCTTGACAATCCCACCCACAGTGATTGATTGACATATCTGAAACCCTACCTACTCTGTGACTCACAAAGATCCTGCCCCCTCCCTTGACAATCCCACCCACAGTGATTGATTGACAAACTGTTAAATGGATAGTTCACCCAAATTACAAAATATCACATTGGTTTCCTTACCCTAAGTGTCCAAAACAGCAGACCCAATAAAATACATGATTTGAAGAACAAACATCATTGTGGCAATTCATATCTTGCAGTAAAACTTTAAATATGACTTTATTCTCAAGAGAAGACAGGTTTAATGTTTTTTTTTTAAAGGCCTTTACGATATCCAAAACAACTAATATACTAAATTCATACATTTTCAGTATTCCAATAGATCCCCCAGCCCGGAACTCCCTGGTTGGCTACTCCATGTACTTACGGACTTATGTACTTACGGACGCACACATGCACACATGCACACATGCATGTTTTGCACACACTTCATTTGTAAATGGCAGGAAACTCAGCCAGTGGTGATGAATGGAACAACATAATCTGAACAGTCATCCGAATAGGCTCAGGTGGTAAATATTGTTTTAAAGAGAAAGAGTTTGGCTATAGTTTCAGGGTCAACAAAAGGGCCTTTTGAAGTGAAGTGGCCTGTTTATTATGAAATGTGCAGTTTACCCACCCACAGAGGGAGAACATGGCAGCTTTTAGAAGACTAATGGACCGGGAGCACAAAGCGCTTACAGCATCCGGTTAGCAACACTGAAAGGGTGACATTAGCCTCCTTTATGTGCCACTGCACATTGGCAGCATACACTCACAAGAATTCACATTTACGTGCATTGATGCGCTCACACACACACACACACACACACACACACACACACACACACACACACACACACACACACACACACACACACACACACACACACACACACACACAGTCTTGTATTCAGTCCCATTCAAAAAACTATTTTCCCTAACCCTAAACCTAACCCTAGTTCCTAAACCTAATTCTAACCCTAACACTAATTCTAACCTTAACCATAAATCCCCTAGAAATAGCATTTGACCTTGTGGGAACTAACAAAATGTCCCCAGTTGGTCATTTTTTTGTTTATTTACTATTCTTGTGGGGGCTTCTGTTCCCCACAAGTACAGTTAAACACACACACATACACACATACACACACACTCACAGATCATTCAGAGTGAATTACATTTGCTCACCTAAGCAGTGTATCTAAGCAGTGTATCATTCAAGTCAATGTCCCATTCAAAATCCCCATGCTGTCTACAAATTAACATTGTGATGACAGAAGGCTGGAATTGGAGAATTCTCACATTGTAGGTGCTCTCTGCTTTCTCTCTCAATGTCCTTCCTTTTTCTATCTCAGTATAGATCTCCCGTTATATTTCCCTATCCCTGTCCCCTATCTCTCTTCATCGACATGCTCTCTCTTTCCCTTTCCTCTAGGAGTGATTTCACACATTTCCCGAGATTGCTTTTTAGAGAGTCAGTCCGGGCTGAGGGACCCAAGAGTCAAGGGTCAGTTGGCAGGCGACACCTCAGGTGTTAGGGTTAAGGGTTAGTCGGCAGGCGACACCTCAGGTGTTAGGGTTAAGGGTCAGTCGGCAGGAGACACCTCAGGCGTTAATGTGTGGCGGCGATTCACACCTGCACAGATTCCATTAGAATCCAGACTCGGCAAGACGTCTTCTTCAACCAGACAAGTGGATTGTTCCAGACCGGGCCCCTTTCCCCATCAGACCTGGTGATTGGATCTATCTCTCTTTCGTTATTCAATTGGAGCTTAGCTAGAGGAGGTACCGACAAGGTGAAAAAGCTGTCGATCTGCCCTTGAGCAAAGTACTTGTAATCTTGTAATCTTGTTCCCATTCTTTTGAACTCCCCTTTAAGATCTGCTGTTGTAAAGCTCAAAAGAAAAGCCCACTGTGGGCTGCTCACCCAGTGCTTTTAGTTCAAACGTTGAATTCCATAAACGTGAATACTCCCTCGGTTTTCAAATCACATAGAAGGTTTGGGATGTTGCACGATAGCAACCAAAGCCCATGTATGTAAGTCAGTTTATAACATCCCATCATTGGTTACTCTGAGAGTTCCTATTGACATTGGCTGCGGCCTCGGGCCCTATGATGCTAACGGTGGAAAAGTAATTCCCATTTCTACTCCTTCTATTACTAATAGGGATAGACCAAATGGTGCAGTTCTATGCAATCTTTTAGCCATAACAACTATATGAATATCAACCATCAGAAAGGCCCTGCAACCGTCTATTGAACGGTTGAGTTGGGGTTTTCATGTGACTTAAAAAATCATAAAGGATTTGGGTTGCTGCATCTGAACATTAGGAGCTTACTTCCTTAACTGGATTACATCAAGATCTGGGCTATGCTGGAATTGACTGAAACACTGATCTCTGGGGACTGATCTCTGGGGACTGATCTCTGGGGACTGATCTCTGGGGACATTCTGGAGGGTCAAAATCTGTTCAGCTCTGACGGACAGGGTAGAGGTGGTGGAGTGGCAATTTCTATACGGAATCATTTTTCTGTCTCTTTACAAATAAATGTTTTTACTACTATCTTTAAGCCTTTGTCTGGGGAAAAATGTATCGATAAATATTATAAGGGTCTATAGTTCTCCCACGGCTAAACTTTGTGCACGCGACGAGTTGGTGTCTTTTACCAAATCAGAAGTTATTATCCTGGGTGACCTAAATTATGATTTGGAAATGTAGGCTTCAGACAATCTAAAAGACATGTGTAATGATCTAAATCTAACCCAGCTGGTGACTAAGCCTACACGGCCTAACCCTAAAGAGCCTTCGAAGTTAACTCTGATTGATCTTATGTTAACGAATACACCAGAGAAATAGGTTTCAACTGGCGTATTTGCCCAACACATTAGTGACCATTGCCCAGTCGTTTGTGTTAGAGATGTGAGAATACACAAATCTAAGCTTCGTGCATCACAAAGAAGAACATTCAAAACTTCAGTCAACAGGCTTTTTTACATGATCTTTATTTTAGTGACTTTGGTTGTATTTCTGCTATCCCTGAACCTGATTTAGCTTTGAGTCTCTTTGTAGATGTCTTTAATACTATTGTGGATAATCATTCTCCCTTAAAAAAAATTAAGGGTTTATCAGGAATTCTAGAAGCGATGATGCTTGGGCCAAGGCTAAGGAACACAGGCTTAGCCTGGACTGGCAAGCTTTTAAGCAACTGAGGAATCATTGTGTAAAAAATCAAAAAGGCTAAATCTGATTATTATGTTATCGCTCTTTCGAATTGTAATGGGAACCTGCAAAATTCTGGAAAACTGTCAAATCACTGAAGGATTCTACTTCCTCTTCTCTGCCACATCAAATTAAACAAGACACTGGCCTCATTTTGGAAAGAAAAATACCATCATTGCATTTAATCACCATTTTTATTTCAACAGGCTTTCTCGTTGAAAGAACTTCTTAGCCTATTCACAATGATATTGGGATGGATGCTGATAGGGGAAACTTGATGAATAATAAGAGAAATGATAGGCAACGCATTTTCTTAAAAGGCTATTTACAGAAAAATAGGTCCTGGATGCTTTGCTAGCAATAGACAACAAGAAAATCCACAGGGGCCGACCAATTGGACTACTTAAGTGTGCAGCGCCCATCATTGTTGGCTCAATAACCCACATTTCTTATGTAACATTATGATCAGGAAGTATTCCTCTCCATAAGGGCGGGGATAGTAGCGATCTTAATCATTATTACCTCATTTCTAGACTTCCTTGTGTAGCTAAGATTCTTGAATCTTTGTTAAATGTACATCTTTGCAAATTTTTATCGGAGAAATGTATTGTTAATGTAAACTTCTACTACAACCACTTTAGAGCTGTATTGCTGGATCAAAAATACATGTAACCTTGATGTTCTGGTGCTGTTTGGCCTATTAAAAGTATTGATTGGGGACTTATTTGTGGAGGAATGTAACTATTTGTCTGGGTGATTTGTGATGTTTTATTTGTGCTTACCATGACTGTGTTCTGTATTTTAATGTGTGTGCATATATACAGTTGAAGTCGGAAGCTTACATACACCTTAACCAATGTCACGCCCTGACCATAGAGAGCACTTGGTTCTTATGGTGTAGTAGGTCAGGGCGTGACTAGAGGGTGTTCTAGTATGTGTATTTCTATGTTGGTGCTAATATGGTGCCCAATTAGAGGCAGCTGTTTATCGTTGCCTCTGATTGGGGATAATATTTCAGTAGCCATTTCCCCACCTGTGTTTGGTGGGATATTGTTTGTGTTTAGTTGCCTGTGTGCACGTCATGACGTCACGTTTCCTTGGTTCTTTATTGTTTGTGTTTAGTTGCTTGTGTGCTCGTCATGACGTCACGTTTCCTTGGTTCTTTATTGTTTGTGTTTAGTTGCCTGTGTGCTCGTCATGACGTCACGTTTCCTTGGTTCTTTATTGTTTGTGTTTAGTTGCTTGTGTGCTCATCATGACGTCACGTTTCCTTGGTTCTTTATTGTTTGTGTTTAGTTGCTTGTGTGCTCGTCATGACGTCACGTTTCCTTGGTTCTTTATTGTTTGTGTTTAGTTGCTTGTGTGCTCATCATGACGTCACGTTTCCTTGGTTCTTTATTGTTTGTGTTTAGTTGCTTGTGTGCTCGTCATGACGTCACGTTTCCTTGGTTCTTTATTGTTTGTGTTTAGTTGCCTGTGTGCTCGTCATGATGTCACGTTTCGTTGATTGTTTTGTTTGTTTCACAGAGATTAAAAATATGTGGAACTAAACTCACGCTGCGCCTTGGTCCGCTCATCATGACGATCTGGCCAACCAAATACATTTCAACTCAGTTTTTCACAATTCCTGACATTTAATCCTAGTAAAAAAATTCCCTGTCTTAGGTCAGTTAGGATCACCACATTATTTTAAGAATGTAAAATGTCAGAATAATAGTAGAGAGAATGATTTATTTCAGCTTTTATTTCTTTCATCACATTCCCAGTGGGTAAGACATTTACATACACTCAATTAGTATTTGGTAGCATTGCCTTTTAATTGCTTAACGTGGGTCAAACGTTTCGGGGAGCCTTCCATAAGCTTCCCACAATAAGTTGGGTGAATTTTGGCCCATTCCTCCTGACAGAGCTGGTGTAACTGAGTCAGGTTTCTAGGCCTCCTTGCTCAAACACGCTTTTTCAGTTCTGCCCACAAATTTTCAATAGGATTGTGGTCAGGGCGTTGTGATGGCCACTCCAATACCTTGACTTTGTTGTCCTTAAGCCATTTTGCCACAACTTTGGAAGTATGCTTGGGGTCATTGTCCATTTGGAAGACCCATTTGCGACCAAGCTTTAACTTCCTGACTGATGTCTTGAGATGTTGCTTCAATATATCCACATTCTTTTTCCCCTTCATGATTCCATCTATTTTGTGAAGTGCACCAGTCCCTCCTGCAGCAAAGCACCCTCACAACATGATGCTGCCACCCCCGTGCTTCGCGATTAAGATGGTGTTCTTCTGCTTAAAAGCCTCCCCCTTTTTCCTCCAAATGTAACGATGGGCATTATGGCCAAACAGTTCTATTTTTGTTTCATCAGACCAGAGGACATTTCTCCAAAAAGTACGATCTTTGTCCCCATGTACAGTTGCAAATTGTAGTCTGGCTTTTTTATGGCGGTTTTGGAGCAGTGGCTTCTTCCTTGCTGAGCGGCCTTTCAGGTTATGTCGATATAGGACTCGTTTTACTGTGGATGTAGATACTTTTGTACCTGTTTCCTCCAGCATCTTCACAAGGTCCTTTGCTGTTGTTCTGGGATTTATTTGAACATTCCACATCAAAGTACTCTCATCTCTAGGAGACAGAACGCGTCTCCTTCCTGAGCAGTATGACGCCTGCGTGGTCCCATGGTGTTTGTACTTGCGTACTATTGTTTGTACAGATGAACGTGGTACCTTCAGGCGTTTGGAAATTGCTCCCAAGTATGAACCAGACTTTTGGAGGTCTAGGCTGATTGCTTTTGATTTTCCCATGATGTCAAGCAAAGAGGAACTCAGTTTCAAGGTAGGCATTGAAATACATCCACAGGTACACCTCCAATTGACTCAAATGATGTCAATCAGCCTATCAGAAGCTTTAAAGCTATGACATTATTTTCTAGAATTTTCCAAACTTGGTGTATGTAAACTTCTGACCCACTGGAATTGTGATACAGTGAATTATAAGTGAAATAATCTGTCTGCAAACAGTTGGAAAAATGACTTGTGTCATGCACAAAGTAGATGTCCTAACCGACTTGCCAAAACTATAGTTTGTTAACAAGAAATTTGTGGAGTGGTTGAAAAATGAGTTTTAATGACTCCAACCTCAGTGTATGTAAACTTCGACTTCAACTGTATATATAATGTGTATATTTATATTGTATTATACAGCGGGCATTTGGAACAGCGACCAAGGTCTCAATATGTCTTCCTTGTTCAAATAAAAATACAAATATATATTCATAACCCTAATTGCTCCGGAGTCTCCGTCAAGAATGCCTGACCCCTGGCTCTGACCCCACTCTCTGAGAGTTCCTCAGGGGGAGTTGGGATATGCAAAAAACAAATTCCCGTTTCACATCTGACACTGGTACAGGTTACCCACTCGTTCAGGTTACACACTGGTACAGGTTACCCACTGGTACAGGTTACACACTGGTACAGGTTACACACTGGTACAGGTTACCCACTGGTACAGGTTACACACTGGTACAGGTTACACACTGGTACAGGTTACCCACTGGTACAGGTTACACACTGGTACAGGTTACCCACTGGTACAGGTTACACACTGGTACAGGTTACCCACTGGTACAGGTTACACACTGGTACAGGTTACCCACTCGTTCAGGTTACACACTGGTACAGGTTACACACTGGTACAGGTTACCCACTGGTACAGGTTACACACTGGTACAGGTTACACACTGGTACAGGTTACACACTGGTACAGGTTACACACTGGTACAGGTTACACACTGGTACAGGTTACACACTGGTACAGGTTATCCACTGGTACAGGTTACCCACTCGTACAGGTTACCCACTCGTACAGGTTACCCACTGGTACAGGTTACACACTGGTACAGGTTATCCACTGGTACAGGTTACACACTGGTACACATTACCCACTGGTACAGGTTACACACTGGTACAGGTTACACACTGGTACAGGTTACCCACTGGTACAGGTTACACACTGGTACAGGTTACCCACTGGTACAGGTTACCCACTGGTACAGGTTACCCACTGGTACAGGTTACCCACTGGTACAGGTTACACACTGGTACAGGTTACCCACTGGTACAGGTTACCCACTGGTACAGGTTACACACTGGTACAGGTTACCCACTGGTACAGGTTACACACTGGTACAGGTTACCCACTGGTACAGGTTACACACTGGTACAGGTTACCCACTGGTACAGGTTACACACTGGTACAGGTTACCCACTGGTACAGGTTACCCACTGGTACAGGTTACCCACTCGTACAGGTTACCCACTGGTACAGGTTACCCACTGGTACAGGTTACACACTGGTACAGGTTACCCACTGGTACAGGTTACCCACTCGTACAGGTTACCCACTTGTACATGCAGTGAAACAGGACAAATATAAGCACCCCTATTTGACCTTTTGTGTAGCAAGGGCATCTCATTCCCGTGCTATCAGGAGCACATTGTCCAAAAATGGGCCTAGTGTAATAATAGTGTAATAGTGTTTGGCTCTGCGTCCAGAATTGGCATCGCTTTGGCACCAGTGCGGAAATGTGCTTCCGAGATAAATTGGTTCTTTGCCATGTGAGAAGTGAAGGTGAATTTTAAATATATGACCTCATGAAAATATATGAATCCCCCTTCTCTGCCTTTGCTCCTCTCTCCTTCCTCCCACACTCTCTCCTTCTCCCTCCACCCTCTTCTCCCTTCCCACCTTGCACAGCTTGAAAAAAGTAAAGGAGTTGAGGTATTGCTCTGCAGGCAATTATTTTACCGGTGTATAAGGAATCAGTCCCAATCAGCCTCCTCTCTCCCTCTGTCCTTCACTTCTGTCCTGCAGCCCACTGGACCTGTCAAGCTCCACAGCCCACCAATGAATGCAGCTCGTTCCCCTCTAGGCAGTCCCTGTGCAGGATTGTCCTCTGCCTAGTGGTTGCACTGAACAGCACAGGGTCTGCTCTTCTCCGTGCTCTGCTGCCAAGCTGCCATGTACCTGGAGGAACATGAACTTGAAAATCCAATGGGGATCAAGTGTAGCTAACTTCACCCTGCTAACTGGTGTAACAGTACAGTGCGTCTAACTGTGGCGGCTTGCCTGACAGCGTCTGTCTGTTGCTCCCCTGTGAATTCAACATGGTCTAAGACCGGTGGACTGGAGAGTACGCAGATGTAGAATCAAATCAAATCAAACTTTTTTTGTCACATGCGCAGAGTACAAGTGTAGACCTTACAGTGAAATGCTTACTTAACCAACAGTGCAGTTCAAGAAAAAATATATACATATATATTTACTAAATAAATGAAGTAAAAAATAATAAAAAGTAACACAATAACATAACAATAACGAGGCTATATACAGGGAGTACCGAGTCAGTGTGCGGGGATACAGGTTCGTTGAGGTCATTTGTACATGTAGGTAGGGGTCAAGTGACTATGCAGAGATAATAAACAGCGAGTAGCAGCAGTGTACAAAACAAATAGAGGGGGGGGGTAGAGAGGGAGGGGTAGAGATAGAGATGGTAGAGATGGTAGAGAGAGAAAGATGGTAGAGAGATGGTAGAGAAAGAGATGGTAGAGAGAGAAAGATGGTAGAGAGAGAGATGAGAGAGAGAGAGAGAGAGAGAGAGAGAGATGGTAGAGAGAGAGAGAGATGGTAGAGAGATGGTAGAGAAAGAGAAAGATGGTAGAGAGATGGTAGAGAAAGAGATGGTAGAGAGAGAGAGAGAAAGATGGTAGAGAGAGAGAGAGAGAGAGAGAGAGAGAGAGAGAGAGAGAGAGAGAGAGAGAGAGAGAGAGAGAGAGAGAGAGAGAGAGAGAGAGAGAGAGAGAGAGAGATGGTAGAGAGAGAGAGAGAGAGAGAGAGATGGTAGAGAGAGAGAGATGGTAGAGAGAGAGAGATGGTAGAGAGAGAAAGATGGTAGAGAGATGGTAGAGAAAGAGATGGTAGAGAGAGAAAGATGGGAGAGAGAGAGGGTAGAGAGAGAGTAGAGAGAGAGAGAGAGAGAGAGAGAGATGGTAGAGAGAGATGGTAGAGAGATGGTAGAGAAAGAGATGGTAGAGAGAGAGAGAGAGATGGTAGAGAGATGGTAGAGAAAGAGATGGTAGAGAGAGAAAGATGGTAGAGAGAGAGATGGTAGAGAGAGAGAGAGAGAGAGAGAGAGAGAGAGAGAGAGAGAGAGAGAGAGATGGTAGAGAGAGAGATGGTAGAGAGATGGTAGAGAAAGAGAGAATGTTATACATCTCAGAGTGATGGAGTCACAGTACAACAGAGAATGTTATACATCTCAGAGTGATGGAGTCACAGTACAACAGAGACTGTTATACATCTCAGAGTGATGGAGTCACAGTACAACAGAGAATGGCATACATCTCAGAGTGATGGAGTCACAGTACAACAGAGAACGTCATACATCTTAGAGTGATGGAGTCACAGTACAACAGAGAATGTCATACATCTCAAAGTGATGGAGTCACAGTACAACAGAGAATGTCATACATCTCAGAGTGATGGAGTCACAGTACAACAGAGAATGTCATACATCTCAGAGTGATGGAGTCACAGTACAACAGAGAATGTCATACATCTCAGAGTGATGGAGTCACAGTACAACAGAGAATGTCATACATCTCAGAGTGATGGAGTCACAGTACAACAGAGAATGTCATACATCTCAGAGTGATGGAGTCACAGTACAACAGAGACTGTTATACATCTCAGAGTGATGGAGTCACAGTACAACAGAGACTGTTATACATCTCAGAGTGATGGAGTCACAGTACAACAGAGAATGTTATACATCTCAGAGTGATGGAGTCACAGTACAACAGAGACTGTTATACATCTCAGAGTGATGGAGTCACAGTACAACAGAGACTGTTATACATCTCAGAGTGATGGAGTCACAGTACAACAGAGACTGTTATACATCTCAGAGTGATGGAGTCACAGTACAACAGAGACTGTTATACATCTCAGAGTGATGGAGTCACAGTACAACAGAGACTGTTATACATCTCAGAGTGATGGAGTCACAGTACAACAGAGACTGTTATACATCTCAGAGTGATGGAGTCACAGTACAACAGAGAATGTCATACATCTCAGAGTGATGGAGTCGCAGTACAACAGAGACTGTTATACATCTCAGAGTGATGGAGTCACAGTACAACAGAGAATGTTATACATCTCAGAGTGATGGAGTCACAGTACAACAGAGAATGTCATACATCTCAGAGTGATGGAGTCACAGTACAACAGAGACTGTTATACATCTCAGAGTGATGGAGTCGCAGTACAACAGAGACTGTTATACATCTCAGAGTGATGGAGTCACAGTACAACAGAGAATGGCATACATCTCAGAGTGATGGAGTCACAGTACAACAGAGAATGTCATACATCTTAGAGTGATGGAGTCACAGTACAACAGAGAATGTCATACATCTCAGAGTGATGGAGTCACAGTACAACAGAGAATGTCATACATCTCAGAGTGATGGAGTCACAGTACAACAGAGAATGTTATACATCTCAGAGTGATGGAGTCACAGTACAACAGAGAATGTTATACATCTCAGAGTGATGGAGTCACAGTACAACAGAGAATGTCATACATCTCAGAGTGATGGAGTCACAGTACAACAGAGAATGTCATACATCTTAGAGTGATGGAGTCACAGTACAACAGAGAATGTCATACATCTCAAAGTGATGGAGTCACAGTACAACAGAGAATGTTATACATCTCAGAGTGATGGAGTCACAGTACAACAGAGAATGTCATACATCTCAGAGTGATGGAGTCACAGTACAACAGAGAATGTCATACATCTCAGAGTGATGGAGTCACAGTACAACAGAGAATGTCATACATCTCAGAGTGATGGAGTCACAGTACAACAGAGAATGTCATACATCTCAGAGTGATGGAGTCACAGTACAACAGAGACTGTTATACATCTCAGAGTGATGGAGTCACAGTACAACAGAGACTGTTATACATCTCAGAGTGATGGAGTCACAGTACAACAGAGAATGTTATACATCTCAGAGTGATGGAGTCACAGTACAACAGAGACTGTTATACATCTCAGAGTGATGGAGTCACAGTACAACAGAGACTGTTATACATCTCAGAGTGATGGAGTCACAGTACAACAGAGACTGTTATACATCTCAGAGTGATGGAGTCACAGTACAACAGAGACTGTTATACATCTCAGAGTGATGGATTCATAGTACAACAGAGACTGTTATACATCTCAGAGTGATGGAGTCACAGTACAACAGAGACTGTTATACATCTCAGAGTGATGGAGTCACAGTACAACAGAGACTGTTATACATCTCAGAGTGATGGAGTCACAGTACAACAGAGACTGTTATACATCTCAGAGTGATGGAGTCACAGTACAACAGAGAATGTTATACATCTCAGAGTGATGGAGTCACAGTACAACAGAGACTGTTATACATCTCAGAGTGATGGAGTCACAGTACAACAGAGAATGTCATACATCTCAGAGTCTCAAAGTGATCTGCGTCATCTGACCACTTCTGTATTGAGCGAGTCAAGAAATAGTAGTACTTAAATTTGGGCAGAGTTTGAGTTACAGGGCTGCCAAGAGAGCTGGACAAAGCAGGACAAGTGTTAACTCACTGGTTGAATCAACGTTATTTCCACGTCATTTCAACCCCCAAAATAAATGTGATGACGTTGAATCAACGTGGGAAACTAATTGAATTTGCAAACCTAAATCCAATGACATGGTGATTTGGTTGATTTCACGTTGAATTCACGTTAGTTAACAACTCAACCAAATGTAAATCAAAGCTGTTTTGTCCCAGATACAGTATATTTTAATTAGAATGATTGTGGATAAATGCCTGTTCTTGCCTCAGACTCTATGCTCTCTCAAACAGACAATGTTAACAAATCATTTCAAATCTCAGCCCCAGTCTACGAAGGGGTCTCAGCCGTAGTCTACGGAGGGGTCTCAGCCGCAGAGATCTCAGCCGTAGTCTACGGAGAGGTCTCAGTCGTAGTCAACAGAGGGGTCTCAGCCGCAGGGATCTCAGCCATAGTCTACGGAGAGATCTCAGTCGTAGTCAACAGAGGGGTCTCAGCCGCAGGGATCTCAGCCATAGTCTACGGAGGGGTCTCAGTCGTAGGGATCTCAGCCATAGTCTACGGAGGGATCTCAGCCGCAGGGATCTCAGCCATAGTCTACGGAGGGGTCTCAGCCGCAGGGATCTCAGCCGTAGTCAACAGAGGGGTCTCAGCCGCAGGGATCTCAGCCATAGTCTACGGAGGGGTCTCAGCCGCAGGGATCTCAGCCGTAGTCAACAGAGGGGTCTCAGTCGTAGGGATCTCAGCCATAGTCTACGGAGGGATCTCAGCCGCAGGGATCTCAGCCATAGTCTACGGAGGGGTCTCAGCCGCAGGGATCTCAGCCATAGTCTACGGAGGGGTCTCAGCCGCAGGGATCTCAGCCGTAGTCAACAGAGGGGTCTCAGCCGCAGGGATCTCAGTCGTAGTCAACAGAGGGGTCTCAGCCGCAGGGACCTCAGCCGTAGTCAACAGAGGGGTCTCAGCCGCAGGGATCTCAGCCGTAGTCAACAGAGGGGTCTCAGCCGCAGGGATCTCAGTCGTAGTCAACAGAGGGGTCTCAGCCGCAGGGACCTCAGCCGTAGTCAACAGAGGGGTCTCAGCCGCAGGGACCTCAGCCGTAGTCAACAGAGGGGTCTCAGCCGCAGGGACCTCAGCCGTAGTCAACAGAGGGGTCTCAGCCGCAGGGACCTCAGCCGTAGTCAACAGAGGGATCTCAGCCTTAGTCTACGGAGAGGTCATTTTGGTTCAAATCCTTTTCTTATCCCAGGTCCAGTGTTTCTCTACCGGGCTCTGTCTCTGACGCGAGGCTGTCTCTTATTATATCCCCTGGCTCTCTTCACTCTGCCAGCACGTGTCATCTAGGTTGCCCCCCACATGGCACCCTATTCCCTAATAGTGCACTACTTTGGACCAGAGCCCTATGGGACCCTATTCCCTAATAGTGCACTACTTTGGACCAGAGCCCTATGAGACCCTATTCCCTATATATAGTGCACTTTATTTATTTTTTATTAGGAAGGGCTCATTGAGATTTAAAATCTCTTTTTCAAGAGCGTCCTGGCCAAGATAGGCAGCACCAAGTCATTACACAATTACAGACAAACAACATGAAAAACTACAAGTAATACAGTAAAAACCATAGAATTCACAAGAGTAAAACACAAGTATAAAACAGTAAATTCAAAACATTGACAGGTCAGGGAATCAGTCTCAAGATCATTCATCAGTGATTTATAAATACCAAACGGGACAAGTTCTTCCAGTTTAAAAGTATTTTGTAAGGCTTTCCAAGCCGATGGTGCAGAGTACATAAAAGCCCTTTTACCAAATTCAGTTCGGACATTTGGAACAGTTAGCAGGATAAAGTCCAGCGAATGAAGAGACGACCCACCACATCTCTGAACAATAAAAATGCCCAAATAAAAAGGTAGTAAACCCAAAATGGCTTTGTAAAGAAAAGTATACCAGTGCCTGAGCCTACGAGTGACTAGAGAAGGCCAGCCAACCCTGGTATACAAAGTGCAGTGGTGGTAAGGGTTTTGCGGTTTAGTTTAGTTTAGTTGAGTCAGTATTGAGGATAAGCTTCAATTGACACAAGGTATGTTGAACAGTATAAAAAGCAGTTTGCAAGTTCTGGAAAGCTTTTGTAAGAGAAGAGGCACAACAGTAAATAACAGTATCATCAGCATAAAAATGAAGTTGCGCATTTTGGACATTTTTGTCTAAATCATTTATATAAATAGTGAATAAGAGAGGACCAAGTACAGAGCCTTGGGGCACACCATTAAAGACAGACAATTTAACAGACATAAGCCCACTGAGTTCTATCAGACAGATAGTTAGCGAACCATGCAACTGCATGCTCTGAAAGACCTACACTCGACAACCTCTGCCTTAGTATAGCATGATCAACTGTATCAAAAGCCTTAGAGAGATCAATAAAAAGTGAGACACAGTGCTGTTTTTTTGTCAAGGGCTTCAGTGGTATCATTTAAAACTTTCATGGCTGCTGTAATTGTGCTATACTTCGTCCTGAAACCGATTGGTACATTGATAAAATAGAGTTAGTAAATAAAAACTGTTTTAGCTGTTCACTCATAAGGGTTTCAAGTATTTTCACCAGGTGTGACAGCTTTGAGATTGGCCTTTTTAAAAGTTTAAAAGTCTCCCGCTTTTAAAAGTGGTAGGACAAATGCTGATTTCCAGATCTTTGGAATTTCATTACATTCCAGGGTTAGATTGAACAGAGATGTAAGTGGTTCAGCCATGAAATCAGTTGCCAGATTTAAAAAGCAGGGATCCAAAATATCAGGACCTGCAGGCTTTCTCTGATCTAAGGATTTCAGGGCTTTATGTACCACCTGCAGTGAGAATGGCAAAAAGCTCAAAGTTTGACCAGCTCTCACGGGTTCATCCACACAGGGTTGTACATTTACAGAGGACACTGGTTCATCCACACAGGGTTGTACAGAGACAGATGACACTGAATCAAACAGCCTACCAGATGATGCAAAGTGCTCATTGAAACAATTCAGCATTTCAGTTTTGTCATATATAGCAACAGAATCCTTCAAAACACATGACGGGAAGAGAGAGACAGAGGGAAGAGACAGAGGGAAGAGACAGAGGGAAGAGAGAGACAGAGGGAAGAGAGAGACAGAGGGAAGAGACAGAGGGAAGAGAGAGGGAAGAGAGAGACAGAGGGAAGAGAGAGACAGAGGGAAGAGAGAGACAGAGGGAAGAGAGAGACAGAGGGAAGAGACAGAGGGAAGAGAGAGACAGAGGGAAGAGACAGAGGGAAGAGAGAGACAGAGGGAAGAGACAGAGGGAAGAGAGAGACAGCGGGAAGAGAGAGACAGAGAGAAGATAGAGAAGAGAGAGACAGAGAGAAGAGAGAGACAGAGAGAAGAGAGAGACAGAGAGAAGAGAGAGACAGAGAGAAGAGAGAGACAGCGGGAAGAGAGAGACAGTGAGAAGAGAGAGACAGCGGGAAGAGAGAGACAGAGAGAAGAGAGAGACAGCGAGAAGAGAGAGACAGTGAGAAGAGAGAGACAGTGAGAAGAGAGAGACAGCGGGAAGAGAGAGACAGAGAGAAGAGAGAGACAGAGAGAAGAGAGAGACAGAGAGAAGAGAGAGACAGAGAGAAGAGAGAGACAGTGGGAAGAGAGAGACAGTGAGAAGAGAGAGACAGCGGGAAGAGAGAGACAGAGAGAAGAGAGACAGCGAGAAGAGAGAGACAGTGAGAAGAGAGAGACAGTGAGAAGAGAGAGACAGCGGGAAGAGAGAGACAGAGAGAAGAGAGAGACAGAGAGAAGAGAGAGACAGTGAGAAGAGAGAGACAGAGAGAAGAGAGAGACAGAGAGAAGAGAGAGACAGTGAGAAGAGAGAGACAGTGAGAAGAGAGAGACAGCGGGAAGAGAGAGACAGAGAGAAGAGAGAGACAGAGAGAAGAGAGAGACAGAGAGAAGAGAGAGACAGAGAGAAGAGAGAGAGAGAGACAGCGGGAAGAGAGAGACAGAGAGAAGAGAGAGACAGAGGGAAGAGAGAGACAGAGAGAAGAGAGAGACAGCGGGAAGAGAGAGGCAGAGAGAAGAGAGAGACAGCGGGAAGAGAGAGGGAAGAGACAGAGAGAGAGAGAGGCAGAGGGAAGAGAGAGACAGAGAGAAGAGAGAGACAGCGGGAAGAGAGAGGCAGAGAGAAGAGAGAGACAGAAGAGAGAGACAGAGAGAAGAGAGGAAAGAGAGAGGGAGTATGAGAGAGATTAGCTACATACTGTGTATATTTATGGTCCTGGGTAGGCATTTATAGACTTTGCGTGTCAGTGTGTGTTCAAATAGCCCAGTGTTGACGGTGATGGTTTGCTTTTGGACCACTCAAGACTGTCATGTCAGTCAATCAATTAAACAGCCTTGTAATTCTTTGAATCCTTTTATTCAGACAAATTCAGAATGTTTAAATGCTTAATATAGAGTCAATGCTGTTCTTTTCAGCTCCATAGCATTCATTCTCATAAATGTGCATAGTTCACTGTATAGGCCCTTTAATGTTGGAGAGCAGATGACCTGGAACTATGTGTCTGTCTGACTTTTTAACCTCTGTTCACCAAGACAGAGGATGTCTCTGTTGTGCCTGAATTGCACCGAGACCCAACCTCCACTGGCTTAGCATGTCCAAGTTACAGTATGTCAAAACTCGTAATAAAGATGAATAGATCACACAGGACTGAGGGGGAGGTTTTTCCTGGAGCAAGCAACTTTTTTGGGGGGGAACAGTTTGGGTTTCCACCGATCTGACCATTTTCACAGAGCGTAATAGCTAGCACCGAGGTCCGCCTTAGACTTACATTCTATAGTCTGCACCCACGTGAATACTACAGTAAAGACTGCATAGTAATGCTGACCGGATATCATTCACCTACTGTTGTAGCAATCTGGGTCACAGCTCCATTATGGTACACGGATGAGCAGGGAGCAGCACACTTCTGGGCTGAACTAAAGGGAAGGAATGGATGAGGTACCCAGCATGCACATACTGTAACATTCTGAGAACCATGTTTCTTAGAGCTCGGTGAGAGGGTGGTTGTCCTGTGGTTATTTATTTACATACAACCTTCCCACAATGCTCTGGGAATGGTGCAGGACCGTTGTCTATCTTTGAAACATTCTCAGCTCATTTAAGGAACTTGACAAAATAACGTTATTTTATTGGTATTTCATTACTTTAACAGAACGTTTCCTAAGAGTTCAAACATTCCCATTCCCAGAACAGGCAAAAATGTCCACGTCTGTTCTCAGAACATTTAAAAAACATTCTGTATTATCGGTCAGGAAACGTATGGCTTCGTTCCCAGGACCAATGGAAAACCAAAATGTACGTTCCCACAACTTCCAAGAACCAAATGTGCTAGCTAGGGTAGCTAGATTGGAGGAATAACGAAGAATGATGAGGTAGCTAGAGGGGAGGAATGATGAGGTAGCTAGAGGTGAGGAATTTATTTTTATTTTATTTTATTTTTATTGAACTAGTAGGCAAGTCAGTTAAATTCTTGATGATGAATGATGAGGAAGCTAGAGGGGAGGAATGATGAGGAAGCTAGAGTGGAGGAATGATGAGTAAGCTAGAGTGGAAGAATGATGAGGTAGATAGAGGGGAAGAATGATGAGGAAGCTCGAGGGGAGGAATGATGAGGAAGCTAGAGGGGAGGAATGATGAGGAAGCTAGAGGGGTGGAATATTGAGGAAGCTAGAGTGGAGGAATGATGAGGAAGCTAGAGTGGAGGAATGATGAGGAAGCTAGAGCGGGGGAATGATGAGGAAGCTAGAGTGGAGGAATGATGAGGAAGCTAGAGGGGAGGAATGATGAGGAAGCTAGAGGGGAGGAATGGCGAGGAAGCAAGAGTGGAGGAATGGTGAGGAAGCTAGAGTGGAGGAATGATGAGGAAGCTAGAGGGGAGGAATGATGTGGAAGCTAGAGGGGAGGAATGATGAGGAAGCTAGAGGGGAGGAATGGTGAGGAAGCTAGAGTGGAGGAATGATGAGAAAGCTAGAGTAGAGGAATGATGGGGAAGCTAGAGGGGAGGAATGGTGAGGAAGCTAGAGTGGAGGAATGACGAGGAAGCTAGAGGGGAGGAATGACGAGGAAGCTAATTTAAACCATTTGTCCAGGCACTATAATGGGGAAAAACTTTGGGCCAGTTCCATTTCAAATCCTGTCAGTTGAATTGTACATGGCATCTCTATTTAATGCAGGGGAACTTAAATCAGTTCTACCCAATTTCAATCAACAACCAGAGGGAAAACAATTCTAGATCACCTGTACTCTACACACAAAGATGCGTACAAAGCTCTAACCAAGACTAAGGAGATGATTGTGGACTACAGTAAAAGGAGGACCGAGCACGCCTCCATTCTCATCAATGGGACTGTAGTGGAGCAGGTTGAGAGCTTCAAGTTCCTTGGTGTCCACATCAACAACAAACTAGAATGGTCCAAACACACCAAGACAGTCGTAAAGAGGGCACGACAAAGCCTATTTCCCCTCAGGAAACTAAAAAGATTTGTCATGGGTCCTAAGATCCTCAAAAGGTTCTACAGCTGCAACATCGAGAGCATCCTGACTGCTGACTGGTTGCATTACTGCCTGGTAAGGCAATTGCTCGGCCTCTGACCGCAAGGCACTACAGAGGGTAGTGCGAACGGCCCAGTACATCACTGGCACTAAGCTTCCTGCCATCCAGGACCTCTATAACAGGCGGTATCAGAGGAAGGTCCTAAAAATTGTCAAAGACCCCAGCCACCCCAGTCATAGACTGTTCTCTCTAGTACCGCATGGCAAGCGGTACTGAAGTGCCAAGTCTAGGACAAAAAGGCTTCTCAACAGTTTTTACCTCCAAGCCATAAGACTCCTGTACAGGTAATCAAATGGCTACCCAGACTATTTGCATTGTGTGCCCCCTCCCAACCCCTCTTTTTACGCTGCTGCTACTCTCTGTTTATCATATATACATAGTCATTTTAACTATACATTCATGTACATACCTCAATTGGGCCGGCCGACCAACCAGTTCTCCAGCACATTGGCTAACCGGGCTATCTGCATTGTGTCCCACCCACCAACCCCTCTTTTACGCTACTGCTACTCTCTGTTTATCATATATGCATAGTCACTTTAACCATGTATCTACATGTATATACTACCTCAATCAGCCTGACTAACCGGTGTCTGTATGTAGCCTCGCTACTGTAAATAGCCTGTCATTTTACTGTTGTTGTATTTCTTTACCTACCTATTGTTCACCTAACACCTTTTTTTTGCACTATTGGTTAGAGCCTGTAAGTAAGCATTTCACTGTAATAGCTACACCTGTTTGTTGTATTCGGCGCACGTGACAAATACACTTGATTTGATTTGATTTGGAATTCAATCCCTGAATTGCCTGGGATTGAGAGGGAATTGACCCTGAAACCCGCCGGCACACACCATAAGTGGACTCCACTTAAGACTCTGATAGTGTCACCATTCAATCTTGTGGCTCTGTAACGAGACCCCTAAAGCTATATCCACATTCACTAGGGTTCTGTCTGTTTATGCATTTTTGGGAGACTGTATTTAAGCAATAAGGCCCGAGGGCGTGTGGTATTTGGCCAATATACCACAGCTAAGGGCTGTATCCAGGCACTGCACTTGGCATCGTGCCTTAGAACAACACTTAGCCGTGGTATGTTGGTTATACGTATACCACACCCCCTCAGGCCTTATTGATTAAATATAGCCTACCAAAATTGCATAGTTGCTCAGAATCCCGCTCCACTTAAGGTCACATCATCTATTCATTGAAATCTGCTGAAATGGAATGACATGCCAACTCACAGAGCAATTTAGCCAAGGTGTAGTAAGAGAAGCGGAGGCGACATGGACTGGCAGTACGGGAAATGGAGACAGGTGAGGATTCTCCGGGGGCCTCCAAGTGACAGAAAATCTCCAAGAGGCCCCTGCCAGGAACATGGCATGTTCTTGAGTGGTGACGCGCCAGACGTCTCATCACCCATGAATAAGTCATCATGGGAAAGTCACTCTGCTGGCCGGCCTGCTGTTTAGCGCCGTCTGTGATGTCACAGGGATATATAGGAGATTTCATTGAGGTGGCTTCCAAATTATATTATGATATTAGGATATACCTTATACAGTATATTGTAAGCAATTAAGTAGCCTTGGCTTGTGCGAGCCGGAAGGGCTCATAGGAGCAGGAACCTCTCTTCTGTTGCTGAAGCATCAGACAGCTTGATGTAGAAGTACACCTCCTAGGCAGGACGCCGGTCTATCGCAGGGCTTTATACAGTGTATGCATCCCAATATGTAGATTTTGTAACTGAGACTTGGACAATAGTGAGTACACAATTAAATATGTCACTGAGACTTGGACAATAGTGAGTACACAATTAAATATGTCACTGAGACTTGGACAATAGTGAGTACACAATTAAATGTGTAACTGAGACTTGGACAATAGTGAGTACACAATTAAATATGTCACTGAGACTTGGACAATAGTGAGTACACAATTAAATATGTCACTGAGACTTGGACAATAGTGAGTACACAATTAAATGTGTAACTGAGACTTGGACAATAGTGAGTACACAATTAAATATGTCACTGAGACTTGGACAATAGTGAGTACACAATTAAATATGTCACTGAGACTTGGACAATAGTGAGTACACAATTAAATATGTCACTGAGACTTGGACAATAGTGAGTACACAATTAAATGTGTAACTGAGACTTGGACAATAGTGAGTACACAATTAAATATGTCACTGAGACTTGGACAATAGTGAGTACACAATTAAATGTGTAACTGAGACTTGGACAATAGTGAGTACACAATTAAATATGTCACTGAGACTTGGACAATAGTGAGTACACAATTAAATATGTAACTGAGACTTGGACAATAGTGAGTACACAATTAAATGTGTAACTGAGACTTGGACAATAGTGAGTACACAATTAAATATGTCACTGAGACTTGGACAATAGTGAGTACACAATTAAATATGTCACTGAGACTTGGACAATAGTGAGTACACAATTAAATATGTCACTGAGACTTGGACAATAGTGAGTACACAATTAAATGTGTAACTGAGACTTGGACAATAGTGAGTACACAATTAAATATGTCACTGAGACTTGGACAATAGTGAGTACACAATTAAATATGTAACTGAGACTTGGACAATAGTGAGTACACAATTAAATATGTAACTGAGACTTGGACAATAGTGAGTACACAATTAAATATGTAACTGAGACTTGGACAATAGTGAGTACACAATTAAATATGTAACTGAGACTTGGACAATAGTGAGTACACAATTAAATATGTCACTGAGACTTGGACAATAGTGAGTACACAATTAAATATGTAACTGAGACTTGGACAATAGTGAGTACACAATTAAATATGTAACTGAGACTTGGACAATAGTGAGTACACAATTAAATATGTAACTGAGACTTGGACAATAGTGAGTACACAATTAAATATGTCACTGAGACTTGGACAATAGTGAGTACACAATTAAATATGTAACTGAGACTTGGACACTAGTGAGTACACAATTAAATATGTAACTGAGACTTGGACAATAGTGAGTACACAATTAAATATGTCACTGAGACTTGGACAATAGTGAGTACACAATTAAATATGTCACTGAGACTTGGACAATAGTGAGTACACAATTAAATATGTAACTGAGACTTGGACAATAGTGAGTACACAATTAAATATGTCACTGAGACTTGGACAATAGTGAGTACACAATTAAATATGTAACTGAGACTTGGACAATAGTGAGTACACAATTAAATATGTAACTGAGACTTGGACAATAGTGAGTACACAATTAAATATGTAACTGAGACTTGGACAATAGTGAGTACACAATTAAATATGTCACTGAGACTTGGACAATAGTGAGTACACAATTAAATATGTAACTGAGACTTGGACAATAGTGAGTACACAATTAAATATGTAACTGAGACTTGGACAATAGTGAGTACACAATTAAATATGTAACTGAGACTTGGACAATAGTGAGTACACAATTAAATATGTAACTGAGACTTGGACAATAGTGAGTACACAATTAAATATGTACAGTGCCCTTGGCTTTTTACACATTTTGTTACGTTACAGCCTTATTCTAACAGTTATTAAATCATTTCTTTCCGTCATCAGTCTACATACAATACCACACAATGACAAAGCAAAAACTGTTTTTTAGATGTTTTTTACATACCTATATAAATGTGATATTTCATTTGTTTATTTTCAATAAATGTGTTTTTTTTTTTTTTTTTTTTTTCTAAAAATACATTTTTGCTTTGTCATTATGTGGTATTGTATGTAGACTGATGACGGGGAAAAAAACAGATTTAATTCATTTTACCATAAGGCTGTAACATAACATTGTGGAAAAGCCAAGGGGTCTGAATACTTTCTGAATGACCCGTCTATTACATACATTCCAAGTTGATGAGCTTTTTCAATCAATCAAGCACTGGAGACAGCAACATTCATAGGGATGTCAGTATGCAGTTTATTTGATTGTGTTATGAAACATAATTTACCTTATGCAGCACCATATCATACTCTGGTACTTACATTTGGAATCGTGAGTACGTCATCAATGTTATAACACCATCTTTGGTGACATTTCACTTTAAAGAAATTACATTTCAGATCTGTACTGAACAGGGACTGTATTCTTCCACCAATGTGATAGCTTGATTCACAAAGTACTTGCTGATTGCCTCTGTAAGCTATAGTTACAGTCTGCATGGACAGTATAAGGTTGACCACGGATAAAAGGAGAACATGGTCAATGATAAAAAGGCAGAATATCTGAGGACCATCACTTATTTTCATAAATTCATCATTGTCTCTTTGATGTTGGCATTTTAATTCATTTCATATCAGGAGAGATGGGAGAAATAAAGAATATGGGAGCTGTGTGGAACAGCCTCTTTTAGGATATATTACCCTGCCAAACACAACACTGCTCAAAAGGACTCAAGTTGTCCATTATTGATTATGTAAGGAAGGCTGTCAGACTGTACAGCAAACAATCAAATGACCTGGGCTTTGGGATCCTAGAGGAGTCTTAATGACCTGGGCTTTGGGATCCTAGAGGAGTCTTAATGACCTGGGCTTTGGGATCCTAGAGGAGTCTTAATGACCTGGGCTTTGGGATCCTAGAGGAGTCTTAATGACCTGGGCTTTGGGATCCTAGAGGAGTCTTAATGACCTGGGCTTTGGGATCCTAGAGGAGTCTTAATGACCTGGGCTTTGGGATCCTAGAGGAGTCTTAATGACCTGGGCTTTGGGATCCTAGAGGAGTCTTAATGACCTGGGCTTTGGGATCCTAGAGGAGTCTTAATGACCTGGGCTTTGGGATCCTAGAGGAGTCTTAATGACCTGGGCTTTGGGATCCTAGAGGAGTCTTAATGACCTGGGCTTTGGGATCCTAGAGGAGTCTTAATGACCTGGGCTTTGGGATCCTAGAGGAGTCTTAATGACCTGGGCTTTGGGATCCTAGAGGAGT